>NC_091977.1:322443565-322743565 GCF_044704955.1 Pristiophorus japonicus
TGCTGATTAGCCTGCTAACTCCAAGAAGGATCACACACAAATGAGGGCAACTTGCATGAGCTTATTGGAGAGTGACTAGCCCAGTCGAACTGAACCCCAGCAAGCACTCAATACTTTCAGAAGAGAAAGGGAGGTGAGGAAATTGGTGAAGTTTTTTTTGAAAAAAATCCTTTCCCAGAGTTGGTTTACTGCAGATCAATCTGAGCCACTAACTGGTCTAAGTGTGCACAGTGAAAACTGATTAATATGGATCACAAGCATATCCCAATCCCTAACTTGCAGACTGCTTAATCGGTCTGCAGCTGGTCTACAAAGACTACAAATTGAACATTACAGATGAAAAAAATCTACACTATTTTAAAGTGAGGATAAGTCTCATTAAAAAGAGAATATTCTAGTTTGGAATGTGATAGTTGAAAAAAAACATTTTAAAAATGCCTTAATATTTCTTCTGAAATAGCAACCTCACATTTGAGACTATGCTTCAGTGGTTTATAACAGTGGGTTTAGGATGGGCTTAGCAACTGTGCTTAGAAAACATTCTAATTTTGTAGGTTAAACATTACCAACAGCACTTCAGGCACTGATTTGAATCAAGTTAACTATCGGGCAAACAAAACTTGAGTTGCAGGAGTTAGCTATTCAAGAAATGGCAATTATGACATTAGAAATGGTAAAAAACATTTGGCTTTGCAAGATTGAAAAGTGCAGCAAAGATGAATATTTTGACTCTGAATGACAGTTAGGCCTTAAGTGGCATGTCCTACCATTTTACCCATAATCATGAGGTAAACACTGAATTGATCATTAGTGAGATGAAGGAAATAGACAGAACTAGAACTGGCTTGTCAATTGAAACTTAAATTTAATAATAAATTGTTTAGTCAGGGATACCTAGTAACCATTTTTATTCATGCCAGCTTTAATAAAGCCACCAATTTAAAAAGCTCATGTTTCTGCCAGGGAACAGACGGTTCATTACTGTACAGTTTCAGCTTCATCTCATCAGCAGCTGCTCAAGAGCAACAACCTCAACCCAATCTTTCACAGCTATTTTTTTATTTGTGCGGTTTAAAAATGACATTGCATGTTAAAAAAGGAAATAAACTATTCTACCCACAAAAAGGACACAAAAAGAAAAAAAAGTTGTCAGACCTATAATTAATGAAACAGTGACTCGAGCCACTGTGGTATGTTTCAGAGGTTTACTTTACATTTCAAATACGGAAGAGGATTTCAAGTTCCTTCCCTTTCCAGTAATATCAAAGAACATTAGTACTGCTGTATGAAAAGCTTTAATTCAGACACAAGTGTTCCAGTAGCTGCAAATTCACAGGACACATTACATGCAACGATACAAAACTTAAATAAAAATTATTGCATATCATAACCACTGAACAGAAAAATTTTAGTAAGCTCAAATATAACTAAATTATTCCCTATATTGATTTGATTTACTATCATTGGTATATATTTAATTACTGATTGATCTCTGATGATTAGCATCACATAACATAGCAGTTCCGCTTGTTCAAAATAAGTATATGTCTGTAAATTGTTATAAAAAACGTACCAAACACAGAACATTCTGTTGCTATGTAAAAGGTCATGTATGATATGACATTTTTTTTTGTTGACCAGATACTCTCCCTCAAACTGTGGTTGAAGGAAAATGGATTCTAAAATTCATTCTTGTACTTTTCCCCCCCCAAAAGTGTTTTTTTAAATCTCTGTTTCCTCTCCCTTAAACACTCCCAGTCAATTGGTGAGAGAACAAGCAGGAAACAGCAGACACAGGAAAATGTGTTAGCTATTCAGCCCCTTGAGCCTATTGCGCCATTCAATCAGTTCATGGTTGATCTGTACCGCCACTGCAACCGCGTTGATCCATATCATTTCATACCATTACCTAATAAAAATCTATCAAACTCAGTCTTGAAAAGGGGTCTCCAGATTACCACTACCTTTTCTATGAAAAAGGATTCCAGATTTCACTCCTGATTGGCCTAGCTCTAATTTTAAGATTGTGCTGCTTTGTTCTGGATTCCCCACCAAATAGTTTCTGTGTATATACCCTATTGAATCCTTTTGTCATTTTAAACACTTTAATTAGATCATCCCTCAAACCTTCTAAACTAAAGGGAATACAAGCCAAGTTTAAGCATCCCGTCCTCATAATTTAATCCTTTAAACCCCGGTATAATTCTAGTGACACTGCACTAAGGCCAATATATCCTTCAGGAGGTGCAGTGCTCTGAACTGAATACAGTACTCCAGATGGGGTCTGACCAAGGTTTTGAAGCACATCTTCCTCCCCTTTGCATTCCAACCCCCTTGAGATAAAGGTCAACATCCCATTAGCCTTTTTGATTACTTTTTATACCGGTGCACTAGCTTTTAGTGAATTGTGTACATGAACATCCAAATCTCTGCTCCTCCACAATTCCTAATTTCTCACCATTAAGAAAATATTCTGATGTCTTTCTTGGATCCAAGTGTAAGACCTCACACTTCCCCACATTGAACTCCATCTGCCACAGTTTTGCCCACTCCCTTAATCTGTCTGTCACTTTGTAACTCCTGCTCTCATCTGCACAACTTACTGTGCCTCCTAACTTAGTATCATCTGCAAACTCGGATATACACCTCTCTATATATCAATGACTTGAAGGAATATAATGAAAAGCTGAGGTCCCAGTATAGATCCATGGGGAACACCACTTGTTGCATCCCGTCAATCAGTATGTTCCCTTTATCTTTAGTCTCTAATTCCAATCTCCCAACCAATTTCTAACCCCTGTCGTAAGGTTGGATCTAATTCAGTGTCTTTTCATAGGAACAGGAGTAGGCCATTTAACCCCTCAAACTTGATCCGCCATTCAATGATACCATGGCTGATCTATGATCTAACTCCATAACCTGCCTTTGCCCCATATCCCTTAGAATTTTGTTAACCAAAAAGGTATTATCAATCTCAGATTTTAAATTAACAACTGACCTAGCATCAATTGTTGTTGGCAGAAGAGAGTTCCAAAGTTCCAAACTTCTACCACCCTGAAAAGGTCTGGCTCTAATTTTTAGACTATGCCCCCTAGTTCTAGACTCCCTAACCAGCAGAAATAGTTTTGCTCTATCTACCCGATCTGTTCCTTTTGATATCTTGAAAACGTCAATCAAATCACCACTTAACCGTCTAAATTCCAGGGAATATAACCCTCATGTGTGTAATCTCTCCTCCTTAGAGTCCAGGTCTCATTCTGGTAAATCTACGCTGCACTCCCTCCAAGGCCAATATATCCTTCCTAAGATGCATTGCCCAGAACTGCTCGGAGTACTCCAGGTATGGTCTAACCAGGGTTTTATATATTTGTAGCATAACTTTTACGCCCTAGCATTCTAATCCTCTAGAAATAAAGGCCAGCTTTCCATTAGCCTGTTAGATTATTTGATGTGCTGTCCATGACATTTTAATGATCCACGTACATGGACCCCCAAGATTTCTTTGGACCTTCACTGTTTCTAGCTTTTCACCATTTAGAAAGTACTGTTTTGGTCCAAAGTGGATGACCTCACATTGGCCTACATTGAAATCCATTTGCCACAGTTTTGCCCATTCACTTAATCTATCAATATCCCTTTGTAATTTTATGCTTCCATCTACACTGCCTACAATGCCACCCATCGTTGTGTCATCGGCAAACTTGGACATGTGGCTTTCTATTCCATCATCTAAGTTGTTAATAAATACTGTGAATAGTTGAGGCTCCAACACAGATCCTTGTGGGCCAGCACTAGTTGCATTCTACCAATTGAGAGTACCTGCCCATTATCCCTACTCTGTCTCCTACCGCTCAGCCATTTTCCTAACCAGGTCAATTCCATGAGCTTCAACTTTAGCCAACAGTCTTTTATGAGGGACTTTATCAAATGCCTTCTGAAGTCCATATAAATAACATCCATAGATATGCCACTGTCCACTACTTTAGTAACCTCTTTGAATTTTTTTTTTTAAATCAGGTTCGTCAGGCATGACCTTCCCTTTGCAGATCTATGCTGGCTCTCTCTGATCAGCTGAAAATGTTCAAGGTGTTTAGTCACTCTATACTTAAATTATAGCCTCTAGTAATTTCCCAACAAGAGGTTAGGCTAGAATTCCCTCCTTGCATTTTTGCTAATAAATTCTCTGCCTCTTACAAGTTCTGATAGATATCAGACATTTATCCACCATGTTAGTGACCTCTCCATGCTCCAGATGTTAGAGACAGCTCCATGCTCTCTGACCACTTTGCTGGGAATACTAAAAGGCAAATTTAGTTGGAGTGCCCTCCTTTTATTATTTTCCCCTTTTACCTGATGTACCCAACTGAAACAGTTAAGCGTATCTGGTTGAAACATGAGGTTAAATATTACATAAGAACATAAGAAATAGGGGCAGGAGTAGGCCATACGGCCCCTCGAGCCTGCTCAGCCATTTAATACGATCATGGCTGATCCGATCATGGACTCGGGTCCACTTCCCTGCCCGCTTCCCATATTCCCTTATCGTTTAAGAAACTGTCTATCTCTGTCTTAAATGTATTCAATGTCCCAGCTTCCACAGCTCTCTGAGGCAGCAAATTCCACAGATTTACAACCCTCAAAAAATGTCTCCTCATCTCGGTTTTTAATGTGCGGCCCCTTATTCTAAGATTATGCCCCCTAGTTCTAGTCTCCCCTATCAGTGGAACATCCTCTCTGCATCCACCTTGTCAAGCCCCCTCATAGGGCTCAAAATTGGCCAGGAGTTACTCCGTTTTTTTTGGAGCAACTTGATTTTTCTTGAGTATCTTAAAAATCCCCATTTTGCACATTCAATTTGCGCCAGCGTAAGTGAGTTCATTAGGATTTTTTTAGTTTAGTTTTTTTTCCCCCAAAAAGGGGCGTTACGAGCCACCTACGCCCATTTTGGCCATTTAGGCCACTTTGGACAGGTAATAGTTACTCCAAACTAACTTAGGCCAGCGTATGTGGCCGCTTGTGCAAACCCTTGCAGAGTTAAGAAATCAGCGTAGGTAGGTACATCGGAAACCATTCGGCCAGAGATAGGGGCGGGAAGGGAAGCGGAGAGGACCTTGCAAAGCACTAAACTAAGCACAACAAGTAGTAAGCATTCAAGAAGACATAAAAACATTCAAGAAGAAATAAAAAATAAAACTAAGTCCTACCTTCATTTCAAAACTCTAAAAATAAGCATTCAATAACAAATAAAACATAGCAGGAAGCGGAGATGACCTGCACCTAAAGCACAAGACTTACACAGCACTAAAAAATAATAAACATTCAATAATAAAAAATAGAAGTCCTACCTTCATCTCAAAACACAGCACTCCGTTCATCTACACTCACCGCTTCCTGGTATTGTAATATTGATGTACAAAATTCTAAATAAATGACAATGCCCTCTGAACAGCACTTACTTACAATCCTTCACATTTACAATGCGTTCCACAGCGGGCCCGGTCAGTGCGGGAGGCCACTCGGCCAGGGATCGGGGCGGCAAGCATCGGGTCCCTCCCACACGCGCTGGGGGCGAGGAGCTACTGCGCATATGCGCACACTCTTATCGCGCATGTGCAGACGTCCCGGGACTGTTTTCAGCGCCGGGACAGTAGCACTGCCCCCAATCCACTGACCACGCTGCGCCAAGCCCCAGGAGAGGCAACACAGCAGCCAGAATCAGAGGACATTTTTTCAGCGCCCTTTTCATCATACAAATGCGACGCAACTCTGGTGAGTGCGGCAAAAATCTGCAGAGGCCAATTTTGAGCCGATAATCTTAAATCTTTCGGTAAGATCACCTCTCATTCTTCTGAATTCCAATGAGTAGAGGCGCAACCTACTCAACCTTTCCTCATAAGTCAACCCCCTCATCCCCGGAATTAACCGAGTGAACCTTCTCCGAACTGCCTCCAAAGCAAGTATATCCTTTCGTAAATATGGAAACCAAAACTGCACGCAGTATTCCAGGTGTGGCCTCACCATTATCCTGTATAACTGTAGCAAGACTTCTCTGCTTTTATACTCCATCCCCTTTGCAATAAAGGCCAAGATTCCATTGGCCTTCCTGATCACTTGCTGTACCTGCATACTATCCTTTTGTGTTTCATGCACAAGTACCCCCAGGTCCCGCTGTACTGCAGCACTTTGCAGTTTTTCTCCATTTAAATAATAACTTGCTCTTTGTTTTTTTTCTGCCAAAGTGCATGACCTCACACTTTCCAACATTATACCCCATCTGCCAAATTTTTGCCCACTCACTTAGCTTGTCTATGTCCTTTTGCAGATGTTTTGTGTTCTCCTCACACATTACTTTTCCTCCCATCTTTGTATCGTCCGCAAACTTTATCTACGTCACACTCGATCCTTTCTTCCAAGTCGTTAATACAGTATAGATTGTAAATAGTTGGGGTCCCAACACTGATCCCTGCAGCACCCCACTAGTTACTGATTGCCAACCAGAGAATAAATCATTTATCCCGACTTTGTTTTCTGTTAGTTAGCCAATCCTCCATCCATGCTAATATATTACCCCCAACCCTGTGAACTTTTATCTTGTGCAGTAACCTTTTATGTGGCACCTTGTCAAATGTCTTCTGGAAGTCCAAATACACCACATCCACTGGTTCCCCTTTATCCACCCTGCTCATTACATCCTCAAAGAATTCCAGCAAATTTGTCAAACGTGACTTCCCCTTCATAAATCCATGCTGACTCTGCCTGACCGAATTATGTCCTGCAACTGCTTTTTTTAATAATGGACTCCAACATTTTCCCAACCACAGATGTTAGGCTAACTGGTCTAGATTCCTGCTTTTTGTCGGTCTCCTTTTTTAAATAGGGGCGTTACATTTGCATTTTTCCAATATGCTGGGACCTCCCCAGAATCCAGGGAAGTTTGGTAAATTACAATCAATGCATCCACTATCCCTGCCGCTACTTCTCTTAAGATCCTAGGATACAAGCCATCAGGGCCCAGGGGATTTATCTGTCTTTAGTCCCATTATCTCAGAGTACCACCTCCTTAGTGATTGTGATTGTGTTAAGTTCCCCCACCCCCGACTATCCACTGTTGGGATATTGTTAATGTCCTCTTCCGTAAAGACTGATACAAAGTATTTGTTCAAAGTTTCTGCCCTCTCCATGTTCCCCATTACTAATTTCCTGGTCTCGTCCTCTAAGGGACCAACATTTACTTTAGCCACTTTTTTTCCTTTCTATATACCTATAGAAACTCTTGCTATCTGTTTTTATATTTCGTGCTAGTTTACTTTCATAGTCTATCTTCACTTTCTTAATCAGTTTTTTAGTCATTCTTTGCTGCCTTTTAAAAGTTTCCCAATCTTCTGTCCTCCCACTAGTTTTGGCCACTTTGTATGCCCTTGTTTTTAATTGGATACCATCCTTTATTTCTTTAGTTACCACGGATGGCTATCTTTTCTTTTATACCCTTTCCTCCTCACTGGGATATATTTTTCTTGAGAGTTGTGAAATATCTCCTTAAATGTACACCACTGTTCATCAACCGTCCTACACTTTAAATCTATTTTCCCAGTCCACTTTAGCCAACACTGCCTTCATACCTTCATAGTCTCCTTTATTGAAGCTTAATATGCTGGTTTGAGATCCAACTTTCTCACCCTCCATCTGAATAAGAAACTCAATCATGCTATGGTCACTCATTCCAAGGGGATCCTTTACCAGGAGATTGTTTATTAATCCTGTCTCATTACAGAGGACCAGATCTAAGATAGCCTGCCCCCTGATTGGTTCCGTTACATACTGCTCAAGGAACCCGTCCCTTATGCACTCTATGAACTCTTCCTCAGAGCTCCCCTGACCAATTTGATTTATCCAATCAATATGGAGGTTAATATCACCCATGATTATTGCTGTTCCCTTTTTACAAGACCCCACTATTTCCTGGTTTATGTTCCGACCAACAGAGTTGCTACTGTTAGGGGGCCCATAGACTACGCCCACCAGTGACTCTTCCCCCTTATTATTCCTTATCTCCACCCAAACTGTTTCAACATCCTGATCATTTGAGCCAATATCGTTTCTCACTATTGCAGTGATTCAATCCTTTATCAATAGAGCTACCCCACCTTCTTTTATTTTCTGTCTGTCCTTCTGGATTGTCAAATACCCCATAATATTTCATTCCTGGTCACCTTGCGACCACGTCTCTGTTAGGCTACCAGATCATACCCATTTGTATCTATTTGTGCCGTCAACTCATCTATTTTGTTGCGAATGCTACGTGCATTTAAATTTGTTTTATTTTACCCTTTTTTTTCCTGCTTGTTTCCTCTCCTTCAAACTCACTTTCTTTATTTTGTCTTTCTAATTTTAGCTTTATTCCCCTCCCTACTGAATCTATTTTCAGGTTCCAATTCCCCTGCCAAGCTAGTTTAAACCCTCCCCAACAGCACCCCCGCTCCGCGAGAATATTGGTCCCGGCTCTGTTGCGGTGCAACCTGTCCGGCTTGCATAGTTCCCACCTTCCCCCAGAAGTGGTCCCAATGCCTCGGGAAACTAAAGCCCTCCTGCCTGCACCATCTCTCCAGTCAAGTATTCATCTGCTCTATCCTCCTACTTCTGTACTCACTAGCTCGTGGCACTGGGAGTAATCCGGAGATTACTACCTTTTGAGGTCCGGCTTTTTAAATCTCTCTCCTAGCTCCCTAAACTATGCCTGCAGGACCTCATCCCTCTTTCTACCTGTCATTGGTCCCGATATGGACCACGGCCTCTGGCTGTTCACCCTCTCCCCCCAGAATGCCTTGCAGCCACTCTGACAGGATTTATATCGAGGTCTCATTATATTGACAGGCTGCACCACTGTTCCTTGTCCTCAGCTCCCCATACCATTTGATTTTTTTTTAAGTTTTATTTTCTCCTGCAACTTCAGGGTTTTTAAAATTCGCATACCTCTATTTACAAGTTCAGAGAAACTCAACCTTCCAACATTAATTCTTGAATCTTGTGACAAATCAAGAATTAGCATTACAGGATTGAGGTCCATGAAATTTGTAAACAGAAAAATTTACATGCATCTCAAACTCAAAACAGTTTTTATAAAAGCACACAAGAGTTTTTGGTTATTTACCTTTCAAAAAATGTCAATACCAAGCTTAGTTAAAAGGGGTAAAATGCTTACGCACTGGCCCTTCAGTGAATGATACCAATCTCTTAAAAGTGGCCACCAGGAGATAGACTTGAATGACATAATGGGACAAATCGGTGCATCACCTATTCCCAATTCAGACAAACTCACTTCTCGCTTGTCTTTGTGCATCACTGAGAAAGCTTGAGCGTCAATGTCATCTATAAGTGCAACTCTGACTGTGTTTCTGTTAACACTCGCACTGCAGTTACTAACTGCTCAGTAAACATGCTGCCATAGTAAAAAGCACTTTGACTGCAAACTACATTGTACCTCCACTATCCCTTCCAGTCAACTGGTAATGCACTCCCATCTAAATTACAAAATTCAAATGTGGCTTCCCGTTCCTTCACTTGCCTTTCTCTTTTCTTTGTCCACTGATGATCTATTGTAATTTTTCTTTTGATGGTTGAAAGTCAATATACAGTAAATACAAAATTTTATTTATTTTTTAAAAAACTGAACAGATCTAACCCATCTTTTCTAAATAGCTTTAGTGTTTAAGCCCACCCAGTACATTTGTATTTTTTCCATTGTGGCAGTTTCACATAAAAACAGAAAAATAGTTGGTGAAGGAAGATTTCCAACACAAATCACAAGAAAAGTGCAGGGAGAGAAACAAAGACGCCACACCAAAAGAAAATAAAGGAGGAAAAGCTTGGGAAAGATTTGGGAGACAGCACTGCCTTTTGTCCAGTGTCATTACGTTTCTTTTAAATTAAAGTTAAAAGATTGGAATGATTTGTTAAAGTTGGAATTTCTCTCTCAAATCAACTTCAATGAAATACATTAAAAAGATTTCTAACTAGCAGTCTCTATACACTTCAGCTGATTATGATTTGGCTGCAACAATGTCATTTTTTTTTTAAGTGACTAATAAATTAACTTGAAACAAGACAATATAACTAATTAAGTTTCCTATAATATATGACAAAAAAGATGCTGTTGGACTATAAGATGTGAAGTAAGCAAACATAAAAGGAGCACTGTCTTCTTAAATGGTACCATTTATAACCATACATAAATACATCAATTTTAGTTCATCTGAATTATTAAAACAATTTTCTCTAATGCATTTGTATTGAAACATTTATTTCCACAATCTTGGCTATAAACATTTGCTGGCACCTTATCCTACATCTTAAGTAATTTACATCCAATTATACAATTTCAATCTGAAAGATGTTTATCGCAGAACTTGAGCGAGAAAAGACTCATTTTGCTATTTTTAAAAAGGGACGTCACGTTGCCAAGCTGCATGATCAAGTGACAGTGAGGTGATACTGGCGCAACGCAATAAGAACAGGTTCACTTGACCTCTCTAATTCAGATTGTTCAGTAGAATGTTGCCTTTTATCATTTTTTCTTAGCACATGGGTATCACTGGCAAGGGTGCATTTTATTGCCCATCCCTAGTTGCCCTGAGAAGGTGAGCTTTCTCTTTGAACTGCTGCAGTCCTGTGATGGTGCACTCACAATGGTGTTCAGAAGGGAATGCAAGGATATTCATTCAATGAAGGAATGGCAGCGATACATGTCCAAGTCAGGATGGTGTGTGACTTGGAGGGGAATCTGGAGTTAATGGTTTTCCCACAACACTGCCGTTCTTTTCCTTCTCAGTGGAAGAGATCAGAGGTGAGGGAAGTTCTGTTGATGTAACCTTGGTGTGGTGCTGCAGTGCATCCTTTAGATCATACATGCTAGTGTGCTAGTGGTAGAAAGGATGGATACCGAGCAATGTTCCTCCTAAACTGCGCGGCTGTCCGCCGGTTCCGCGTGCACGAAACCTTAAATGGGCCGTGCAGCCTATTAAAGGGACCGCGCACTCCCCCCTGAAAATTAGGGGGAATATTGATACCGAGTCCAGTGGCATTGGAACCAAAGAGAACTGCTCTGTTCTGGATGGCGGTGAGATTCTTGTGTGTTTATGTAGCTCCTATCCAGGCAACTGGTGAGTAGTCCATCACAGTTCTAACAAGCCTTGTAGATGGTAGAGACTTTGAAAGGGAAGAGGTGAGCCACTTATCAGAGTACTCAGCCTGTCCCTGTACCACGGTGTTTATATGGCTGGTCAGCTGTGGCTCAGTGGGTAGCACTCTTGCCTGAGTCAGAAGGTTGTGGGTTCAAGTCCCACTCCAGGGACTTGAGCACTAAAATCTAAGGCTGACACACCAGCGCAGTCCTAAAGGAGCGCTGCATTGTTGGAGGTGCTGTCTTTCGGATGAGATGTTAAACTGAGGCCCCACCTGCTCTCAAGTGGACATAAAAAATCCCATGTTACTATTTCGAAGAAGCGCAAGGGAGTTATCCCCAGTCTCCTGGCCAATATTTATCCCTCAAATCAACATAACAAAAACAGATTATCTGGTCATTATCACCTTGTTGTTTGTGGGAGCTTGCTTGTGCACAAATTGGCCGTCATGTTTCCCACATTACAACAGTGACTACTCTCCACAAAAGTACTTCATCGGCTATAAAGCCCTTTGAGACGTCTGGTGGTCGTGAAAGGTGCTATATAAATCTAAGTCTTTCTTTCTTTTGGTCCAATTGAGCTACTGATTACTGGTGATCACCAAGAGGTTCATGGTGGGGACTCGGTGATGATCACACAGTTGAAGATCGGGGGAGATAGCTGGACGTTCTCGTTGAAGATGGTCACTACCTGGCACTTAGGCGGCATGAAAGTTACCTCCCACTTCTCAGCCCAAGCTTGGATGTTATCCAGGTCCTGCTGGAGGCTGTCACAGGCTGTTTCATTATCTGATGAATGATGAATGGATCTGAACACTGATATTTGGGCTAAAAATCGTGGTCTCTACGGGTGTGTACGATGTCATTAGACTATGTGATCCTACAACTCGGAACTCCTACTCCTAATGATACTTAAAGGGTTGACGGTAGACAGGCAATGGCAGACATTTAAATATCACATGGATGAACTTCAACAATTTTACATCCCTGTCAGGAGTAAGGTGGCTCAATCGTGGCTAACAAGGGAAATTAGGGATAGTGTTAAATCCAAGGAAGAGGCATATAAATTGGCCAGAAAAAGCAGCAAACCTGAGGACTGGGAGAAATTTAGAATCCAGCAGAGGAGGACAAAGTGTTTAATTACGAGGGGGAAAATAGATTATGAGAGTAAGCTTACAGGGAACATAAAAACTAACTGCAAAAGCTTCTATAGATATGTGAAGAGAAAGAGATTAGTGAAGACAAACGTAGGTCCCTTGCAGTCTGAATGAGGTGAACTTATAATGGGGAATAGAGAAATGGCAGACCTTTTGAACAAATACTTTGGTTCTGTCTTCACGAAGGAAGATACGAATAACCTTCCGGAAATACTAGGGGACAGAGGATCTAACGAGAAGGAAGAACTGAAGGAAATCCTTGTTAGTCAGGAAATTGTGCTAGGGAAATTGATGGGATTGAAGGCCGATAAATCCCCAGGGGGTGATTGTCTGCATCCCAGAGTACTTAAGGAAGTGGCCCTAGAAATAATGGATGCATTGGTGATCATTTTCCAACAGTCAATCGAATATGGATCAGTTCCTATGTAACACCACTTTTTAAAAAAGGAGGGAAGAGAGAAAACAGGGCATTATAGACCAGTTAGCCTGACATCAGTAGTGGGGAAATGTTGGAATCAATTATTAAAGATGAAATAGCAGCGCATTTGGAAAGCAGTGACAGGATCGGTCCAAGTCGGCATGGATTTATGAAAGGGAAATCATGCTTGACAAATCTTCTGGAATTTTTTGAGAATGTAACTAGTAGAGTGGACAAGGGAGAACCAGTGGATGTGGTGTATTTGGACTTTCAAAAGCTTTTGACAAGGTCCCACACAAGAGATTGTTGTGCAAAATTAAAGCACATGGTATTGGGGGTAATATACTGACGTGGATAGAGAACTGGTTGGCAGACAGGAAGCAGAGAGTCGGGATAAACGGGTCCTTTTCAGAATGGCAGGCAGTGACGCAGGGCTCAGTGCTGGGACCCCAGCTATTTACAATATACATCAATGATTTAGATGAAGGAATTGAGTGTAATATCTCCAAGTTTGCAGATGACACTAAGCTGGGTGGCAGTGTGAGCTGTGAGGAGGATGCTAAGAGGCAGCAGGGTGACTTGGACAGGTTAGGTGAGTGGGCAAATGCATGGCAGATGCAGTATAATGTGGATAAATGTGAGATTATCCACTTTGGTGGGAAAAACACAAAGGCAAAATATTATCTGAATGGCAGCAGATTAGGAAAAGGGGGAGGTTCAACGAGACCTGGGTGTCATGGTACATCAGTCATTGAAAGTTGGCATGCAGGTACAGCAGGCGGTGAAGGTGGCAAATGGCATGTTGGCCTTCATAGCTAGGGGATTTGAGTATAGGAGTAGGGAGGTCTTACTGCAGTTGTACAGGGCCTTGGTGAGGCCTCACCTGGAATATTGTGTTCAGTTTTGGTCTCCTAATCTGAGGAAGGACGTTCTTGCTATTGAGGGAGTGCAGCAAAAATTCACCAGACTGATTCCCGGGATGGCAGGACTGACATATGAGGAGAGGTCGGATCGACTAGGCCTGTATTCTCTGGAGTTTAGAAGAATGAGAGGGGATCTCATCGAAACATATGGACAGGTGAGATGCAGGAAGAATGTTTCCTATGTGGGGACCGAGATGAGGAAAAACTTCTTCACTTTCTGTGAGTTGTGAACCTGTGGAATTCTCTACCGCAGAGAGTTGTTGATGCCAGTTCATTGGATATATTCAAGAGGGAGTTAGATGTGGCCCTTATGGCTAAAGGGATCAAGGGATATGGAGAGAAAGCAGGAAAGGGGTACTGAGGTGAATGATCAGCCATGATCTTATTGAATGGTGGTGTAGGCTCGAAGGGCTGAATGGCCTACTCCTGCACCTATTTTCTATGTTTCTATGTTTCCTACACGGCAAGCGAGCCAAAGATGGGCAGAGGAAACGTTTCAAGGACACCCTCAAAGCCTCGTTGATAAAATGCAACATCCCCACCGACACCTGGGAGTCCCTGGCCAAAGACCACCCTAGGTGGAGGAGGTGCATCCAGGAAGGTGCTAAGCACCTCGAGTCTCGTCGCTGAGAGCATGCAGAAAACAGGTGCAGGCAGCGGAAGGAGTGTGCGGCAAATCAGTCCCACCCACCCCTTCCCTCAACGACTGTCTGTCCCACCTGTGACAGAGACTGTAATTCCCATATTGGGCTGTTCAGTCACCTAAGAACTCACTTTTAGAGTGGAAGCAAGACTTCCTCGATTTCGAGGGACTGCCTATGATGATGATGATGCTATAAAAACTACAGGCCAAGTTACAGAGTTCCTCCTTAGCAGCAGCAAACATTATTCATTAAATTATATAATGTTCAAGTCCTTATATTGTGAGCAATGCCATTGAAGGAGATCCATTTACTAAATAAATATATTGATGTAGGTGACTTATTGAAGCCATTATTCATATATAGCCATTGTTAACACCAAGTCCTGAATAGAAGTCTCATTAAAATGTACTAAGATATAGACAGACCTATTGGAATTAATTTAGTTACTAAATGCCACAATACGGTTTTTAGGAGGAAGTAGTTTAATTGACTTGACAGATTACTGCTTACACCATTTCTGCAAAAAAAAAAGTATTTCTACTCTACATCTCTCTGACTTAGCACAAAGGAGTGAGACCGTTGATTCCTGTTACGTGAGTTCTACATGGTTCCTGAAGATAAAGAGCTAAACAACATGAAGCTGCAAAAATAAATGTGAAACACAAAAACAAAAAGACAAGCCACAGGATAGTTTACTAACACAGTGCAATCTTTCAAGAAGTAAACTATAACATGCCTTTAAAATTATTGAGCTCTGAAATAATGAAAGAGGGTTCAGCTTGGGCCATGCTGGTCCAGTATTATAAACAGAACATTGAGGTAAGTAGTACTAACCATGGGCAGTTTATAGAATTGTCCAAAAAGCATTATTTAAGCAATTTAAAAGTAAAAATGTTGTGTAATGTTTTATTAAGAAAATACGAGCACTAGGAGTGAGGCTTTAGTGTGACTGTTGTCTAGGCAACAGTCGATGTACTGTAATTTGAAACTATCTAAACCCACACAACCTAGCACATGCTATCCCCTTTTCATTCATCAGGCTTGTTAAAACTCAGTGCTAATAGCAGGAAACCTGAATGTTCATTTGGATTTCTTCCCCTCTGAAATTGTGAAAACTTTTAAAACTTATTTTAAACAACTGATGAAAGATGTCAGATCAAAAGGATTTTATGAATAGGCATGGCTTTAGCTTATGTTAAATGTACAATTATATTTGTGTAAATTACATAGTAATGTTGCCACACCCATTGTACATCTTGGAGAACTAATAGAAGTTGACAATTCTTAAATGGTACAATTGAAGATGTAAAAATGTTATCTGGAGCCCCACCATTTGCTAGATGCAGGCCGGTGATTTGAGACAAACTTTTTTTAGCAGCACAAAATTTTTTTGAATGTTGTGTAGATGTAAAGCTGCAAAACCCATGAGCAGATCGGGTGAAACTGAACCAGCAAAGTGGTGATTTCATACTTATCTGGTTTTTGAGCTACTGAAAAACATGACCGCCTGCCTGCTGCACCCAAAATGGGTTTAGTCAGTTATTAGCCAGAGAACTAAACAGGGTCAGCTGAGATGCAGTGGGTGCAGTGCAACAAATAGCTAAACTGGGAAGGTAGGAAAGGCAGAGAAAGTAAATAAATCTTACTTTTACTATTGAAGTACCCTTTTCAGCTTTTAAAATAAAATCACAAGCTCTTCTATCACACAATCTCTGCAAATGAACTCTCTGGAAGTTTCTTATACTGGCTTTTATCAAGTAGAAACAAAGAGACCAAAATTATTTCATATCCTGACTTAAATAAAATTAATTTAAATTCAATAATGCCACTACTGTAGTTAAGAGAAATGTCTTTACTAATTAACGTGTTTTCAGTTTTCAACAGCGACAATGGGCCCCAAGTTTGCCCCCTCTGCTAGAACGGTGCACCGAGGTGCATCGACTTTGTAGTACAGATACGGCGCCGATTTCTTACCTCCGTATTCTCCCCCATTGGTTCCAGGCTTGTGGCGCAGAGCATCGGAACGCGTGGTGCGCAGAGCTACAGCCCTGCACTGAAGATAGTGCCGGCAGCTGCACGCGTGCGCAGTGGAGTCTGCGCACATGCGCAGTAGCTCCCAGCTGTCCCAGCGCAACCTGGCTCCGGGCGACTCTATCCCTGCCTGCCGAGTTCAGCCTTCTTCCTCCCTCCCTCCCTCCCTAAAGATGCCACTTTCTCCCACACCTACCCCAGGCCGAAGGGACTCCCGCACCAGCTGGTGCGGGCCTGCAGTGCATCTCTTCCCCCCACCCATCCCACCCCAAAATGCCGCATTTAGCACTTACCACCCCCAGCCTGCCGCGTTGAGCATTCTCCCCCCCCCCCCGCAAGATGCCGCGTTCTCCGCACCTACCCCAGGCGGAAGGGACTCCCGCATGGACCGCTGCTGCCGACTTTAGTTTAAGGTAGGATTTACTTCAGTTCTTTACTTGTTGAACTGAAGTAAATAACTACATTTTAATTTTTTTATTGAATGCATATTACTTTTTGTGGTTTGATTGATACTTGGTGGTGCTTTAAATGTAGTTACTTGCGCCGATTCCTTAACTCTAGGTAAAGTTTTTCTGCGCGGACAGAAGTGGCAACACACGCTGGCCTAAGTTAGTTTGGAGCAATTATTTGCTGGCCTAAATGGCCAAAACAGGCGTAAGTGGCTGGGAACGCCCCCTTTTGAAAAAAAAACTAAACTTAAAAAAAACCTAACTAACCCACTTACACTGGCGCAAATTAAATGGCCAGAATTGCAACTAAAAAGATACTCCAGAAAAATCAAGTTGCTCCAAAAAAAAAAAAGAGTAGCTCCTGGGGAAATTTGGGCCCAATGCGGGTACATTCAGATCATCATGGCTAGTCATTCTCACCGTTACCTATTAGCATATTGGAATGCTGTATATAATAAAAATATTGCCGACAAATGTTTCAGAAAAGCTAGGCACAGAGATGGCCACAACCCAGCAAGCGTTTTTAAAAAGTGGGGCAGGGGATAGGAATGCTATTGTCTTTGGACTGCCTGATACTGAATACCAAAAAATATCTACAAACTGAGACTTTCAAATATTGTGAGTTGCAGAGAGGAGGAGAAGCAGAGAACAAGTTTATTAAAAGGGAGTGGAGAATTAACTCCACTTCTTGTGCTATTTTATCCAAAGATAAACAGCTGATAATGTGTTTACAGAGTTGTGTGGGATGGCCACAAATATAAAACATAAAACCCATTCCTTAGAACTCAGGTTTACAAATTTTGCAAAAGCAGCGAGAGCAACACCCTGACTCTTTGAGCTTCACTAAATTCACACAAATCATCCCATTTCAGCAAGTATTAGTATTAGTCTCCAAGCAGCATGTAGATGATCAAACCAATGTATCAGCCTTCTTTCGAAAACAGGGAAATGTTTAAAAAGCATTCATTAAGAAACAAAAATTACTTTTGCAAGATAATTACAGTTTACAAAATACACTGTAGGCAAGGAGAGTAAAAGGCAGGTCTCACAACCTTGGATCTTGCTTTGGTTTCATTCCTTCTGCTGCACCCTCAAAAAAACCCCAACCAGATATAAATACACACCGTAACGCCCATTTCTACTGCTTACAATTTTTGACCGCTTGTCACTACAAACTTTTGTTTTCAGTAGAAATGCTTGATATTGCTAAGGATATCCAAAGACAGTAAATATGGAGTTTATAGATTATAAAACATGCCACATGCAAATAATGGAATGTCTTCCAGTTGCTTTCAACCAGAAAGCTATACATTTGTTCCAGCTAGAACTTGAACTAAGCCCCCAAATCACGCCATACAGCTACAAATTCATGTTGTGATTGCACTACCAATTTGTAATAAAATTCTTAGCATAAACATTTACAGTGATTTAACAAAAAACTCATAGTATAATATAATGTTTATAAAACAAATAAATAATACATCCAAATTTAATCCAGGTTTTCTAAAGTGAAGGAAACCCAGCACGAGTTTAATTGGTAATCCAATACCCCCTGGCACATGAATCAATTCGGGGACAGCAAACAGTCTAAGCACTAGGTGGGTACATTAAGCACAGATCATCCTAATCAGAAGTAAATGCATGCTTATAGATGTAGATAGTTACATGTAACACAGCAAAAAAAATCCCAAATGAAATATTCACATACATTTCTTCACAACTAGCCACTTGAGCAGCAAAAATTTGATATTTAAAAAAAATTGTATGACATTTAATATTTAGAACATTTTAGTTCTCTGTCACAAAATGTGCATTTTATCCGGATATTATAAAAGTATATTTTAGCTACATTTGGGCCTATTGTGAACAGCATAAATATTCCTACTGCCGAACACCAGATTTTGCTGTAGTTCGCCATTACACACAAGACTAAAAAGAGAAAATGTTATTTAAACTTGTATCAGATTTAAGTAACCTTCGATTTTTTTTCCCCAGGTTAGAATTCCCCTGGATCACCTTATCACCCATAGATTGTCATCATTCTTCCTTTAAAACCAAAATAATAGATATGGAAAATATCCAGGTTCTTTGTGTGAATTTTAATGGTATGTCTGTCATCATCCACTACTTATTTGAAACCTTTCCCAAAGCTTTAACAGCATATTCAATGAAGGATCATCACTTTCAACATCAGTGCTAAATGCTTACTTTTTAAATTATAAAATTTAATTTAACACAGCTGAAAATAGCTATCCTGTCAGCCTTTGTAGACTATAAAGATAGTGCGATCATCTTATCGAAACGTATAAGATTATGAGGGGGCTTGACAAGGTGGATGCAGAGAGGTTGTTTCCACTGATGGGGGAGACTAGAACTAGAGGGCATGATCTTAGAATAAGGGGCCACCCATTTAAAACAGTGATGAGAAATTTCTTCTCTCGGAAGGTTGTAATCTGTGGAATTCGCTGCCTCAGAGAGCTGTGGAAGATGGAACATTGAATAAATTTAAGACAGAAATAGACAGTTAAACAATAAGGGGATAAGGGGTTATGGGGAACGGGCGGGGAAGTGGAGCTGAGTCCATGATCAGATCAGCCATGATCTTATTGAATGGTGGAGCAGGCTCGAGGGGCCGTATGGCCTACTCCGGTTCCTATTTCTTATGTTCTTATATTTCATCCATTCCTGTGTAACAACAGAGCAACTGAGGGTGGGGATGTGCAACTGTTGCTCCCCATGCTGTTTCAGTTCCAAGGTGACGGGCCTCTTGCAAACACAACCAAGGATCATAGCATATTTTTTTAATTATTTTTTTTTGCATAATCATAGTACTTTTTCTTAAAAGCAGAATTTAATTTTAGCAGAGCTACACCTTAAAATGGCAAAGAAAACACTAAATTCAATATTGATATATTTACACTCAATGCACTCTGCGCTTGAGTTACAGTGCACTGTCAAAACATGGGGTAATAGGGAAGCTCCATAAAGACCTGCTCTGAGATGGGGGCAGTGATCTGATACAAATTGTTATTCTGTATTAACAAGACATAATCTTACAATATTTTGTTCTAGTCTACTGTTCATTATTTATGGTTTGTGTAACTATTGATGTATAACATAATTTTGAGTTGCTAAAAGCTTGTGACCAAGCAAGCAGGATAAAACAATACTATTATAGTCCTAGGGTTTGGAAATTATTTTTACATATTCAGAAAACAACAAGCTGTCCATACAGACTAACCAAGTCCCATTGTTGTTATGAAGACCCATTGTTTTCATAAAGGACTCAGTATTTTCTAAACTGTTTGCCTGTCCACACTTGAAAATAAATACCTTTCTCTCAGTTTTCGTATTCTTTAAAACCACTCTTGTAAAAGCACAGATTGGCATCTGAACACTGCTCAGTTCTCTGAGCACAACCATGCCAAAGGCCCCACAACAAGCTTTAAAGACACCAGATCTCATGTTCAGTAACCCATACGTACTTGTACATTTTAGGATTCATTGGCAATGGTTTCAGAAAAGTCCACTGTGTTACAAAGGTGACTGACTATTGCAAACATGTGAACGTATGATGTGGGCAAGAAAAGACAATGTGACTACAATCAGATCTTGAAATATAGAACTTAATCTCATTTGCTGAACTCAACCGTAATTGTTTTCGTCTTTACGGTAATGCCGAGATAAATAAGTGAGAATGAAAGTACTGGTTTTGATTTTGGGAGGGAGGGTTGTTTAAATGCCAGCCACCCAATAAGTACAGTTAAAGGAGTGGGATGGATGAGGCGCTGTCTCTTTAACCTGAAGTTTGGGGAATTTAAATCCCAGGCAAGAAGCAAACAAAAGCCAAACGTGAACTAACTGCTCCGACCCCGGCACACCTTTTGAAGTTTCCGTCTCCTTTCAAACCCAGGTAGTACTTTCGCCAAAAAGACCGGACATCCAGCTCGCATCGTTGACCAATCGAGGCCTTTGATTTCACGTCCAGATTAGATTAGGATTATTTCTTTAAAAAAACCAAAACAAGATCAGGCCGCAGCAAACGGCCTCCATCACCGAATCCGAGTGCAGCGAGCAGCAGCATCATTCCCCCACCCCGCCATCCCCAGCCCGACCAAGATCGCGCATTTCCTGCACACAATACGGTAAACAGTCATCGGCACCGTTTACATAGCTCCAAAACACACACTACCTCACACTTCTGCACAAAAAGCGCCGGCTGACAATCCTTTCAAACAACCGCGAGGATCTCGGAGCAACGAGGGGGTGAGAAAAAAGACACTTTTTAAAAGCAACATCTGACAGCGTACCGCCCGCGCCGAGCTGGGAGCCGTGGACGCCATGTTTCGCCCTACTTACGACATGGGCAATCGGAGACATGTTTAAGTTGGTTTTATTCCTGTATCGCTGTGTGTGGTGTGTGGGTGTGTGTGGTGCGGTACGCCAGCTCGGTGGGGAGAGGATCATGATGTGTGTTTTTCTCTGTGGGGGAGGAGGAGGGGGGGGGGGGTTAAAGTTTCTTACCTGGTGTGCTGTGGGATCCTGAGGCGATACCGCCGCCGCCGTCTAACTCTTTCTCGCTACAGTCAATCCAACGCGAAAATGTGGCAAAATGGGAAAAAGAGGCAGAAGAAAGCCTCGGACGGGGGAGATACGCCGGAGCACATGATCGCGAACGTCAGCACCACTATTTGCATACGATACGAGAAGCCTCTTTCAACCACTTTTTTCTTGTCTGGGAGAATTTGTTCGCATTGTTTTTTTTTCTCTCTCTCGCGAAGTTGTTGTGAAGCGAAGGCGATCTGATGAACTTTGGCCCAAGGTGGGATCTGTCTTTCTCTCCCTCCTGAGTGAACTGTTGATACTGACCACGTGTCCTTAATATTGCTGGTGGTGTTAAAAAAATAACACATTTCAACAAGCTCCACAACCAGCTACATCAAACCTGGGGATACACTTCTTATTCCTTGAAAATGTAATGCTCAAATCGATAGACTAAAACAAGATAATATTTTCAATCTAATAATATGGCATGTTTGCATTTAATTCGCCTGTAATTAATCCAATTGCATTTTTACCCATTTCACATTTGTGATTTTTAACATTTGGAAATAAATGTGTGTTTATAATAATGCAACAGTCACGGTACGGGTGCAATAGTAGTTTTGATGCAACTAAATTTGTTAAAATGGTTTGTGAATCCGACATTTCAGGGTATAGCTTGGTTTATCGAGTTATTTTTGTTCCACTTTTTCCCCTCCAGGTTTTGAACTTTTTTTTGTACTGTGAAATTAAGACGTTTCATTCCGATTTAAAATGCAGCTGAATTGTAAAAAAAATAACATTTATAGCAAGTTCAATTTCTATGTGGTTTAAAACATAATAATGGGTCTATTCAAAATTATTTCCCCTGCATGTGGCGGTCAGACGGATGTTTTTAATCTGCTTCAACATAAATAAAGAAAAACACCTGAAGATGTACTAACGTTCTTACAGAATTCCAGTGACTAATTTGTGCCCGATGGGTGACTTACCAGTTCACTGAACTCCAAAAGCGAAGTGGCCTTTTATTCCTGCAGTTCTTCCTCACGTGCTTATTGAATCTGACATCAAGGCTTTCCAATGAAAGATTGGAGTGAGATCTACGGCCGGGGAAAGCCCTGTAGTTAGAAAAAACACACAGGGGATTCCGTATGACGGAGAGGAAATGACACACATCACCAACTCCAAACAGCAGGCGTGCTGCCCCAAACGGTTTCACAGTGACACCCGCTGATCTTCTGTATCTGGTCAAGAGCACGGCACAATCAAAATATTTAAAGGGACATGATCTTTAGTTTGGTAATCCAGTCTATGTTAGAAATGTGCCATTAGAAACTCCTTAGACATACACACCATTCAGTACATTAACGACTTAGCATAATCTTTGTATATTTTTAGGTTGTGTTTCAAAAATATGCAACCAAACCTGGGTGGAAGTGTTTTACCGCATTCAATGGATTTCACAAAGCAAAGACAACATGTACAGCGTGAGAAATGTTTTCATGGGCGAAATGACAGTGATGATGACGAGCGTCAGCTGTGGCTCAGTGGGTAGCACACTCGCCTCTGAGTCCTACTTCAAGGGGCTTGAGCACAAAGTTTAGGCTGATAGCGGAGTGCTGCACTGTTGGAGGTGCCGTCTTTCGGATGAGACATTAAAACAAGGTCCTGTCTGCCCTCAGGTGGACATAAAAGATCCCATGACACTATTTTGAAGAAGAGTAGGGGAGTTATCACATTCCAAAAGTACTTAAGTGGCTGTAGTGCTTTGAGACGTCTGGTGGTTGTGAAAGGCGCTATAAAAATGCAAGTTTTTCTTTTTTTCTTTATAATGCAGCCTACTTTTCACAAGCCAGGTGAACCTTTTGCCAAGGGGTTAATTTTTATTCTGCCAGCCTTTCATTCTGCAATTTCTCCTCTGCTGTGGTAGGACTCCACTGGCGCTGGTCGCCCTCTAGTAATATCTTGCCCAAGTTGCCATTTATGACAGTGAATATTTGCAAACTATTTTATGATGGTGGGGGGGAGAGAAGGCAGCACAACAGTCGATTGTAACCAACAACTTGCATTTATAGACCAAGGTGTTCACTAGCGCGTTATCAAACAAAAGTTGTCACCCAGCCATATAAGGAGATATGACGGGACCAAAAGCTTGGTCAACGAGGTAGGTTTTATGGAGTGTCTTAAAAGAGGTGAAGAGGGTTAGGGAGGGAACTCCAGAACTTCGAGTCTGGACAACTGAAGGCATAGCAACCAATGGAGAGGCAAAGGAATTCGGGGGTGCATAAGAGGCCAGAATTGGAGGATCTGCTCAACCACATCCTCACCACCATCTTTGATGCCCTAGTCCCTATTAAAACCATTACTCCCTCTCACCGTGGCCGTTCCCCACGGTACCGCCCTCATCTTCACTCCACCCTCAGGGACGCAGTCTTGAACGAATCTGGCGGACACTTGGTTTAGCCATTCACCGCCAGATTGGCTGGACCACATAAAGCATTATCGGGTCCTGTTCTCAGCTGCGAAAATTGCTCATTATTACAGAATCATTCTGAAATGCAAAGATGAACCCTGGCTTATATTCTCCACTTGCTAACCATCTTCTTAAACCCCTCATCCTTTCTCCACCCTCACTTCCGACAATAAGTGTGAGGAGCTCATGGACTTCTTTGTCTCTAAGATTCAGACCATCCATCTTGTCTATGAGACCCATTTCCTGCTCCCTCGATCCAATTCCCAACAAATCGCTGACCACCCAACTTTCTTTTCTGGCTCCCATGCTAGCTGACATTGTTAATGGTTCTATCTCCTTAGATACTGTCCCCCTCCCTCTGCTGTCATCACCCCTCTTCAAAAAAACAACCCTTGACCTCTCCGTCCTTGCAAACTATCCAACCTTCCTTTCCTCTCCAAAGTCCATGGTGTTGTCACCTCCCAAATCCGTGCCCATTTTCCCCACATCTACATGTTTGAATCCCTTCAATCTGGTTTCCGCCCCTGCCACAGTACCGAAACGGCTCTCTACAAAGTCACAAATGACATCCTTTGTGACTATGATAAAGGCAGACTATCGCTCCTCATCCTTGATTTGTCTGCAGCCTTTGACACGGTTGACCACTCTATCCTCCTCCACCATCGTCCAGCTGGGTGGGACTGCACTCGGCGGGTTTCATTCTTTTCTATCTAATCATAGCCAGAGAATCACCTGCAATGGCTCCTCTTCCCGTTCCTGCATCGTTACCTCTGGTGTCCCCCAAGGTTGGCCCCTCTCCTATTTCTCATCTACATGTTGCCCCTTGGCAACATCATCCGAAAACACAGTGACAGTTTCCACATGTGCACTGATGACATCCAGCTTTACCTCATTACCACTTCTCTCGACACCTCCACGGTCTCTAAATTGTCAGTCTGCTTGTCCAACATCCAATTCTGGATGAACAGAAATGTTTTCCAGTTAAATACTGGGAAGACTGAAGCCATTGTTTTGGTCCCTAGCCACCGTTCCCTAGCTACTGACTCCATCCCTCTCCCCAACATAGGTCTGAGGCTGAACCACATGGTTCGCAACCTTGGTGTCATATTTGACCCTGAAATAAGCTATCGACCATATATCCGCAGCATAACTAAGACCGCCTATTTCCACCTTCATAACATCACCCGTGTCCGCCATTGCCTCAGCTTATCCGCTGCTGAAACCCTCATCCATGCCTTTATAACCTCTAGATTTAACTATTCCAATGCACTTCTGTCTGGCCTCCCATATACTACTCTACGTAAACTTGAGGTGATCCAAAACTTGGTTGCCCGTGTCCTAACTTGCACCAAGTCCTGCTCACTCATCACCCGTGTGCTCACTGACCTACATTGGCATCTGGTTAAGCAATGCCTCGATTTCAAAATTCTCATCCTTGTTTTCAAACCCTCCATGGACTGCCCCTCCCTATCTCTGAAATCTCCTTCAAACCCACAACCCCCCGAGATAACTACGCTCCTCTAATTCTGCCCTCTTGAGCATCCCTGATTATAATCGCTCAACCATTGGTGGCCGTGCCTTCTGTTGCCTGGGCCCTAAGATCTGGAACTCCCTATCTTAATCTCTCCGCCTCTCTACCTTTTTCCTTCTTCAAGATGCGCCTTAAAACCTACCTCTTTGATCAAGCTTTTGATCACCTGCCCTAATTTCTCCTTATTATGTGCCAGCTCTGGCTCATGTGGTCGCACTCTCACCTCTGAGTCAGAAGGTTGTGGGTTCAAGTCCCATCGCAGAGCACATAAATCTAGACTGACATTCCAGTGCAGTACTGAGGGAGTGCTGCACTCTCGGAGATGCCGTCTTTCAGATGAGACGTTAAACTGAGTTCCCGTCTGCCCTCTCAGGTGGACGTAAAAGATCCCATGGCGCTATTTCGAAGAAGAGCAGGGGAGCTATCACCAGTGTCCTGGCCAATATTTACCCCTCAATCAACATAACAAAAACAGAACACATTGCTGTTTGTGGGAGCTTTTTTTGCGCAAATTGGCAGCCGCGTTTCCACCTTGCAACAGTGATTACACTCCAAAAGTACTTCATTGACTGTAAAGCGCTTTGAGATGTCTGGTGCAAGTTTTTCTTTTTTTCTTTTTATGTCAAATATTTTGTCTATAATATTCCTGTGATGCGCCTTGTGACGTTTTACTACGTTAAAGGAGCTATATAAATATAAGTTGTTGTTGTTATAGGGACAGGCCAGGCTATGGAGGGATTTGAACACAAGGATGAGAATTTTAAAATCGAGATGTTGCTGGACTTGGAGCCAAGGTAGATCAGCAAGCATAGGAGTGATGGGTGCGAGTTAGGATATGCGTAGTGTTATGTATGGAGAAAGAGTTATAAGGCTGGAGGAGGGTACAGAGATAGGGAAGGGCAAGGCCATGGAGGAATTTGAAAACAAGGATGAGAATTTTAAAAACAAAGTGTTGCCACATTGGGAGCCAATGAAGATTAGCAAGCACAAGGGTAATGGGTGAATGTGACTTGGTGTGAGTTAGGATATGGTCAGCAGAATTTTGGATGAGCTCAAGTTTACAGAGAGTGGCAAGTGGGGGCCAGCTGGAAGAGCATTGGAATAGCCAAGCCTACAAGTAACAAAGGCATGGATGAGAGTCTAAGGACAATATTTTCAGAGGCCTCGACAGTGGCAGACTTTCAGGAAATTTTGCCCGCAGTGCTTGCACAGCATTGGAGACATGGTGCTCAATATGCGCATTATCGGCACCTTTTACCCAGCACCATTCATGTACTACACATCAAATCGGGAGGCTATAATTTAATTTACCCTTTGACATCAGTTTTCTACATGTAATTAATGATTTCAGTGATGAACAAATTTAGCATTAACAATTAATTGGTTTCTCCACCTTGCATGCAGGAATGGTAGCATAGTGGTAATGTTACTGGACTAGTAATCCAGAGGCCTGGACTAATGATCCAGAGACACATGGACAAGAGTTCAAATCCCACCATGGCAGCTGGGGAATTTTAATTCAGTTCACTGAATAATAATTATCAGTAATGGTGACCATGAAACTATTGGATTGTTGTAAAAACCCATACAGTGCACTAATATTCTGCAGGGAAGGTCTTCTATTGGGCTGATATGTGACTCCATTTCCACAGCAATGCAGTTGACTCTTAACTGCCCTCTGGAATGGCCTAGCACAAGCCACTCGGCTGTGGTTCACCACCACCTTCTGAAGGGCAAGTAAGGATGGGCATACATGCTGGCCTTACCAGTGATGCCCACATCCTGCAATGTCACCCCTACTGTCTGGGGAAGGCATGGAGTACAGGTCAAATATTCCTCTACTGCACGGGGGGAAAAAAATCAAAGGAAAATTTGCCATGTGCAACTCTCGTGTCCTTTCTTTGCTGTTTCATTCTGTGGGGTAGAAATTCGTCTTGGGTGGTATTGCATCAGCCGCCTGTTATAGAATAAAGTGAACTGCGGGTATAGAAGTGAATATTGAGCGGGACATATAATGATTTGATACTGCCAGTTTTGCGCTACTGCTCAAGACACATTTCTACCCCTTTGTGTTTAAGATGCAGAAGGAAGATTAGGAAATACACTTTTATATTTTTGCATCCAATGGCAGTTTTGAGCACTGGTGAGGTATTGTATGGATTAGATGCACAGTAAAGTTCTCTTACATTACCCCAACAATGTGGCTTGACCCCAATCTGATATTGCCACATCCCACACCAGCGATCTTCATGGTCTCAATGATATTGCCATTTAATGCCAAATTGTATCAGCTGTGTGCTATGGTTCCAGGCTCATTAAGAACTAGTTTAAGACTGCTCAAACTCATCTTATGTAGCACTGTTCTAAGGGATTGTTCTCCTTAGAGCAGAGAGGGCTAAGGGGAGATAGTGTTGTTCAAAATCATAAGGGGTTTTGATAGAGTAGAGAGAAACTGTTTCCAATGGCAAGAGAGTCGGTAACCAGTTTAGGGTGATTGATAAAAGAACCAGAGGGGCGATGAGGAGAATTTTTTTTATTTAGCAAGTTGTTATGGTGTGGAATGCATTGCCTGAAAGAGTGGTGGAAGCAGATTCAATAGTAACTTTCAAAAGGGAATTGGATCTCTACTAAAAAAGGAACATTTTGCAGGCTGTGGGGAAAGAGCGGTGGGATGGGAACTAATTGGACAGCTCTTTCAGAGAGCGGGCACGATGGGCCAAATGGCCTCCTTCTGTACCGTATGATTCTATGATTATATTTGGCCAGTGGAGAGACAACTCTTATTATATCAGTCTTAGCTGAATTCAAATCCAGATCCAATGTCCTAATCCTTAGGCCATGTATACTTCCTCTTCCTGTCACATGGTTCAAGATCAGGGCTTACTCTAGTCTATTGGCCATGGAAAGGTACATGATATAGGGAAGCCTAAAATAAATTAAACCTGAAGGAAAAAATACTTTATTTAGTAAGCAGATTGCAGCAGTTTCACATTGGCGGGTTTTACGACTGCCCCATTGCAAACCAATCAATGGGAGGAAAATCCAGGCCAAATTCTCCTAAATTGGGATTCATTATGAAATTCATGGTACAGTCTCAATACTAAGTGTAACTTAGTTTACAAGTGGGTCAGGAAGTTAATACAAACCTTTTTGCTCTATATATCGATTTCAATATGTATTAAAAAAAACAATATCTGTTGCAATTCATCATCATGTTTTGTAACTTAGTGCATCAATTCCCTTTCATAAAAGGCTGTGTTACTGCATCAAAATAACATAGAATGCAGTAGATTTATCAAAGTAACTGCTTGTCTTGTAGGCTGCTGAATGACGTTGAAGCAACAAGCAATGAGTTTATTTCCATACTATGACATGTAGTGAATTTTAATGGATATTTAATTCTTTTGAATGTGTTTATATCAAGTTATGAACCAGACTATAATGCTCGCTGCATGACTCACTACTGAAACAGACTGCATTCAATAATGAGATTGTTATATATGTAAACTTGTATATACCTTGTACAGCCACTAGAGGGCTCATCCCCTGGAGTCCCAAGGCATCCCACAAACCCTTGGGAGCACGGATACTTAAGGAGGCCTCACCGGCTGGAGAGGCACTCTGGAGACCTGCAATAAAAGACTATGGTCACACTTTACTTTGAACTCACAGTATCCAGTCAGACTCTTTCTTCATACATAACAACTGGCGACGAGATACAGATGATGAACCCAACGATGCAGTGAACAGTGGACATCGTGGAGAATTTCTCGGAGGGAGATGATTCAGAAACCTTCGTAGACGACTCGACGGAAACGCCATGGCCAACAAGCTGGAAGGAGAAGCGAACGCTGCCAAACGAAGGGCGATTCTCCTCACCGTCTGCGGGGCACCAACCTATGGCCTCATGAAAAATCTGCTTGCTCCAACGAAACCCACAAAGAAATCATATGATGATTTGTGCACACTGATCCGGGAGCATCTGAACCTGAAGGAAAGCGTTCTGATGGCGAGGTACCGGTTCTACACCTACAAAAGGTCTGAAGGCCAGGAAGTGGTGAATTACGTTGCCGAGCTAAGACGCCCTGCAGGACATTGCGAATTTGAAGGACATTTGGAGCACATGCTCAGAGACTTTTCCGTACTTGGCATTGGCCATGAAATGATACTTCGCAAACATTTGACTGTAGAGACCCCAACTTTGGGTAAGGCCATAGCGATAGCCCAGGCGTTCATTGCCACCAGTGACAATACTAAGCAAATCTCTCAGCACACGAGTGATGCTACAAGTACTGGGAACAAAGTGATGTTGTTTTCAAATCGCAACGTACACAGCAGGCCCCACATGCCTGCAGCTGCACGTCCGCAGATGTCTCAGAGTCCACCATCAAGGGTGATAAATGCAAGTCCATTAACAACTTGTTGGCACTGCGGGGGTGATCATCGTTTCCATTCATGCTGCTTCAAAGGGTACGTTTGCAAGGGCTGTGGAACAATGGAACACCTCCAATGTATGTGCAGGCGAGCTGCAAACCCTGTTAATCCTGCAACTACCATGTTGCAGAGGAGGACAGATCCACGGTGGATCACAACGAACCAGAGCCTCAGACCGAGGAGGCAGAGGTATATGGGGTGCACACATTTACCACAAAGTGTCCCCCGATAATGCTGAAGGTTGAATTAAATGGACTCCCGGTGTTCATGGAGCTGGACACGGGCGCGATCCACTCCATTATGAGCAAAAAGACTTTCGAAAAATTATGGTGCAGCAAGGCCTCATGACCAGTCTTGACTCCCATTCGCACGAAACTGAGAACTTACACAAAGGAACTGATTCCCATAATCAGCAGTGCTACTGAAAAGGTCTCCTACGATGGAGCGATGCACAAGCTACCACTCTGGGTGGTATCGGGCAATGGTCCCACTCTGCTCGGCAAGAGCCGGCTGGGAAAGATATGCTGGAACTGGGACGATGTCCGAGTGCTCTCGTTCGCTGACGACACTTCGTGTGCCCAGGTCTTAAACAAGTTCCCTTCGCTGTTCAAACCAGGCATTGGGAAGTTCCAAGGAGCAAAAGTGCAGATCCACCTAATTCCAGGGGCACGACCCATCCATCACAAGGTGAGAGCAGTACCGTACATGATGAGAGAAAGGGTAGAGATCGAGCTAACCGGCTGCAAAGAGAGGGCATCATTTCGCTGATTGAATTCAATGAGTGGGCCAGTCCTCAAGGAAGACGGCACCGTCAGAATCTGTGGTGATTACAAAGTAACTATCAATCATTTCTCCCTGCAAGATCAATACCCACTACCAAAGGCTGATGATCTTTTTGCTATGCTGGCGGGAGGAAAGACGGTCACGAAGCTAAACTTGACCTCGGCTACATGATGCAGGAGTTGGAGGAATCATCGAAGGGCCTCACCTGCATCAACACACACAAAGGTCTCTTCATTTATAACAGATGCCCGTTTGGAATTTGATCAGCCGCGGCGATATTCCAGAGAAACATGGAAAGCTTACTGAATTCGGTCCTGCGCACAGTGATCTTCCAGGACGACATCTTGGTTACAGGTCGGGACACAGTCGAGCATCTGCAAACCTGGAGGAGGTTCTTAGTCAACTCAACTGCGTGGGGCACAGGTTAAAATGCTCGAAGTGCATTTTCCTGGCGCCTGAAGTGGAGTTCCTGGGGAGAAGAATCGTGGCGGATGGCATCAGGCCCACCAATTCGAAGATGGAGGCAATTGAGAACGCACGAAGGCCACAGAACGTGACGGAGCTGCGGTCATTTCGAGGACTCCTGAACTACTTTGGTAACTTCTTACTGGGTCTCAGCACACTGTTAGAACCACTGCACGCCTTACTGCGTAAAGGAGACGAATGGGTATGGGGCAAAAGCCAAGAAAATGCCTTTGTAAAAGCTAGAAAATTGTTATGCTCAAACAAATTGCTTGTGTTGTATGATCCATGTAGGCGTTTGGTACTACTATGTGATGCGTCGTCATACGGGGTCAGGTGTGTATTGCAACAAGCTAATGATTCTGGGAAATTGCAAGTGGTTGCTTGTGCATCCAGGAGTCTGCCTAAGGCTGAGAGAGCCTGCAGCATGATTGAAAAAGAAGCGTTAGCGTGTGTCTGTGGGGTAAAGAAATTTCATCAATATCTGTTTGGGCTAAAACTTGAATTGGAAACTGACCATAAGCCACTAATATCCCTGTTTTCCGAGAGTAAGGGGATAAATACAAATGCATCGGCCCGCATCCAGAGATGGGCGCTCATGTTGTCCACATACAACTACGCCATCCGCCACAGGCCAGGCACAGAAAACTGTGCCGATGCTCTCAGTAGGCTGTCATTGCCCACCTCGGGGATGGAAATGGCGCAGCCCGCAGATTTAGTCATGGTTATGGAAGCATTCGAGAGTGGGCAATCACCCGTCACAGCCTGACAGATTAGAACCTGGATGAACCAGGAGCCCTACTGTCCCTAGTAAGAAATTGTGTGCTTCACGGGAGCCGTTCCTGCATTTCCACTGGGACACTGGAAGAGATAAAGCCGTACCAGCGGCGCAAAGATGAAATGCCTATACAGGCAGACTGCCTTCTGTGGAGCAATCGGGTAGTGGTCTCCAAGAAGGGCAGAGACACGTTCATCAGTGACCTCCACAGTACCCACCCAGGCATCGTAATGATGAAAGCGATAGCCAGATCCCATGTGTGGTGGCCCGGTATCAATGCGAACTTAGAGTCCTGCAATGTAACACATGCTCGCAGTTAAGCAATGCACCCAGGGAGGCGCCACTAAGTTTATGGTCTTGGCCCTCCAAACCGTGGTCCAGGGTCCATGTCGACTATACAGGCCCTTTTTTGGGTAAAATGTTCCTTGTGGTTGTAGATGCATACTCCAAATGGATTGAATGTGAGATAATGTCGGCAAGCATGTCCGCTGCCACCACTGAAAGCCTGCGGGCCATGTTTGCCACGCACGAACTACCTGATGTCCTTGTGAGTGACAACGGGCCATGTTTTACCAGTGCTGAGTTCAAAGAGTTCATGACCCGTAACGGGATCAAACATGTTACATCTGCCCCGTTCAAACCAGCATCCAATGGTCAGGCAGGGAGAGCAGTCCAAACCATCAAGCAGGGCTTGAAGAGGGTAACTGAAGACTCACTGCATACTCACCTATCCCAAGTCCTGCTTAGGTACCGCACGAGACCCCACTCGCTCACTGGGATTCCACCTGCTGAACTGCTCATGAAAAGGGCACTTAAGACAAGGCTCTCGTTAGTTCACCTTGATCTACAGGTAGAGAGCAGGCGACTTCAACAAAGTACATATCATGATAGCAAATGTGTCACACGAAATTGAAATCAATGATCCTGTATTTGTATTGACAAAGGTCCCAAGTGGCTTCTCGGCACTATTGTGGCCAAAGAGGGGTCAAACTTTCAAATGGACTCATTCACCGGAAACACTTGGACCAAATCAACCTCAGATTCACGGACTATCCTGAGCAACCCACTTTGGACCCTACCTTCTTTGACCCCCCAACATGCACACCAGTGGCAACCGATACCGCGGTTGGCCACGAAGCAGAACCCATCAGCAGCCCAGCAGGACTCACCACACCAGGCAGCCCAGCGAGGGCCCAACAAACGATTCACCAAAATCAGCATTTGCACCGCGACGATCAACCAGGGAAAGAAAGGCCCCAGATCGACTCACCTTGTAAATAGTTATATTGTTGACTTTGCGGGGGGGGGGGGGGGGGGCGCGGGTGTTGTTATATATGTAATTCCAGGTGCGTGGAGAGTTGGGAGGTGCGTCGCTGAGGCCTATAAAATGGCCCAACGCGTTGGAGAGGCTCGGGAGCTCCAGGTGTGTGGAGAGAGTCGGGAGGTGCGTGGAGAGGCTTGTGCAGCTATAGGGAGAAGGCAAAAAAGAAGTAGAAAGAAATAGAAAGGTGACGTCACAGCCAAGTGGGTAAGTGATTCGCTGGTGACTGGTAAGTAGTTTTTCTTTTTTCCCTTCTATATCAGTGAGTAACTTTTAGCATTGTTGTTGCCAATTTAAGTTAATCTAAGGGTTAAATCATGGCAGGAGAGCTCGGACACGTGTTATGCTCCTCCTGTACTAAGTGGGAAATCAGGCATGCCTTCGGTGTTCCTGACGACTACGTGTGCGGGAAGTGTATCCGCCTCCAGCTCCTGACGGACCGCTTTGCGGAATTGGAGCTGAAGGTGGATTCACTCTGGAGCATCCACGATGCTGAGAATGACGTGAATAGCATGTTTAGTGAGTTGGTCTTACCGCAGGTAAAGGGTCCATAGCCAGATAGGGAATGGAAGACCAACAGGAAAAGCAGTGCAAGGAAGGTAGTGCAAGGATCCCCTGTGGTCATCCTCCTGCAAAACAGATACACTGCTTTGGGTACTGTTGAGGGGGACGATTCATTCCAGGGGGGAGCAGCAGCAGCCAAGTTCATGGCACCGTGGCTGGCTCTGCTGCACAGGAGGGCAGGAAAAAGAATGGGAGAGCGAGAGTGATAGGGGATTCAATTGTAAGGGGAATAGATAGGCGTTTCTGCGGCCACAACCAAGACTCCAGGATGGTATGTTGCCTCCTTGGTGCGAGGGTCAAGGATGTCTCGGAGCGGGTGCAGGACATTCCGAAAGGGAGGGTGAATAGCCAGTTGTCGTGATGCACATTGGTACCAACGATATAGATAAAAAAACGGGATGAGGTCCTACGAGACGAATTTAAGGAGCTAGGAACTAAATTAAAAAGTAGGACCTGAAAAGTAGTAATCTCAGGATTGCTACCAGTGCCTCGTGCTAGTCAGAGTAGGAATCGCAGGATAGCTCAGATGAATACGTGGCTTGAGCAATGGTGCAGCAGGGAGGGATTCAAATTCCTGGGGCATGGAACCGATTCTGGGGGAGGTGGGACCAGTACAAACCAGACGGTCTGCACCTAGGCAGGACCGAACCAATGTCCGACGAGGAGTGTTTGCTAGTGCTGTTGGGGAGGAGTTAAACTAATATGGCAGGGGAATGGGAACCAATGCAGGGAGACAGAGGGAAACAAAATTGAGACAGAAGCAAAAGACAGAACGGAGATGAGTAAAAGTGGAGGGCAGAGAAACCCAAGGCAAAAAACAAAAAGGGCACTTTGCAGCAAAATTCTAAAGGGTCTAAGTGCGTTAAAATGGCAAGCCTGAAGGCTCTGTGCCTCAATGCGAGGAGTATTCGGAATCAGGTGGACGAATTAACTGTGCAGATAGCAGTTAACGGATACGATGTGGTTGGCATCACGGAGACATGGCTCCAGGGTGACCAAGGCTGGGAACTCAACATCCAAGGGTATTCAACATTTAGGAAGGATAGACAGAAAGGAAAAGGAGGCGGGGTGGCATTGCTGGTTAAAGAGGAAATTAATGCAATTGTAAGGAAAGACATTAGCTTGGATGATGTGGAATCGATATGGGTGGAGCTATGGAATACCAAGGGGCAGAAAACGCTAATGGGAGTTGTGTACAGACCTCCAAACAGTAGTAGTGATGTTGGGGAGGGCATTAAACAGGAAATTAGGGGTGCATGCAATAAAGGTGCAGCAGTTACCATGGGTGACTTTAATATGCATATAGATTGGGCTAACCAAACTGGAAACAATACGTTGGAGGAGGATTTCCTGGAAGGCATAAGGGATGGTTTTCTAGACCAATATGTCGAGGAATCAACTAGGGGGGAGGCCATCATGGACTGGGTGTTGTGTAATGAGAGAGCATTAATTAGCAATCTCGTTGTGTGAGGCCCCTTGGCGAAGAGTGACCATAATATGGTGGAATTCTACATTAGGATAGAGAATGAAACAGTTAATTCAGAGACCATGATCCAGAACTTAAAGAAGGGTAACTTTGAAGGTATAATTCATGAATTGGCTAGGATAGATTGGCGAATGATACTTAAGGGGTTGACAGTGGATGGGCAATGGCAGACATTTAGAGACCGCATGGATGAACTACAACAATTGTACATCCCTGTCTGGCGTAAAAATAAAAAAGGGAAGGTGGCTCAACCGTGGCTATCAAGGGAAATCAGGGATAGTATTAAAGCCAAGGAAGTGGCATACAAATTGGCCAGAAATAGCAGCGAACCCGGGGACTGGAAGAAATTTAGAACTCAGCAGAGGAAGACAAAGGGAAAATAGAGTACGAGAGGAAGCTTGCAGGGAACATTAAGACGGACTGCAAAAGCTTCTATAGATATGTAAAGAGAAAAAGGCTAGTAAAGACAAACGTAGGTCCCCTGCAGTCAGAATCAGGGGAAGTCATAACTGGGAACAAAGAAATGGCAGACCAATTGAACAAGTACTTTGATTTGGTATTCACTAAGGAGGACACAAATAACCTTCCGGATATAAAAGGGGTCAGAGGGTCGAGTAAGAAGGAGGAACTGAGGGAAATCCTTATTAGTCGGGAAATTGTGTTGGGGAAATTGATGGAATTGAAGGCCGATAAATCCCCAGGGCCTGATGGATTGCATCCCAGAGTTCTTAAGGAGGTGGCCTTGGAAATAGCGGATGCATTGACAGTCATTTTCCAACATTCCATAGACTCTGGATCAGTTCCTATGGAGTGGAGGGTAGCTAATGTAACCCCACTTTTTAAAAAAGGAGGGAGAGAGAAAACAGGGAATTATAGACTGGTCAGCCTGACATCGGTAGTGGGAAAATGATGGAATCAATTATTAAGGATGCCATAGCAGCGCAGTTAGAAAGAGGTGACATGATAGGTGCAAGTCAGCATGGATTTGTGAAAGGGAAATCATGCTTGAGAAATCTTCTTGAATTTTTTGAGGATGTTTCCAGTAGAGTGGACAAGGGGGAACCAGTTGATGTGGTGTATTTGGACTTTCAGAAGGCTTTCGACAAGGTCCCAAACAAGAGATTAATGTGCAAAGTTAAAGCACATGGGATTGGGGGTAGTGTGCTGACGTGGATTGAGAACTGGTTGGCAGACAGGAAGCAAAGAGTAGGAGTAAATGGGTACTTTTCAGAATGGCAGGCAGTGACTAGTGGGGTACCGCAAGGTTCTGTGCTGGGGCCCCAGCTGTTTACACTGTACATTAATGATTTGGACGAGGGGATTAAATGTAGTATCTCCAAATTTGCGGATGACACTAAATTGGGTGGCAGTGTGAGTTGCGAGGAGGATGCTATGAGGCTGCAGAGTGACTTGGATAGGTTAGGTGAGTGGGCAAATGCATGGCAGATGAAGTATAATGTGGATAAATGTGAGGTTATCCACTTTGGTGGTAAAAACAGAGAGACAGACTATTATCTGAATGGTGACAGATTAGGAAAAGGAGGTGCAACGAGACCTGGGTGTCATGGTACATCAGTCATTGAAGATTGGCATGCAGGTACAGCAGGCGGTTAAAAAAGCAAATGGCATGTTGGCCTTCATAACGAGTGGATTTGAGTACAGGGGCAGGGAGGTGTTACTACAGTTATATAGGGCCTTGGTGAGGCCACACCTGGAGTATTGTGTACAGTTTTGGTCTCCTAACTTGAGGAAGGACATACTTGCTATTGAGGGAGTGCAGCGAAGGTTCACCAGACTGATTCCCGGGATGGCGGGACTGACATATCAAGAAAGACTGGATCAACTGGGCTTATATTCACTGGAGTTCAGAAGAATGAGAGGGGATCTCATAGAAACGTTTAAAATTCTGACGGGTTTAGACAGGTTAGATGCAGGAAGAATGTTCCCAATGTTGGGGAAGTCCAGAACCAGGGGTCACAGTCTAAGAATAAGGGGTAAGACATTTAGGACCGAGATGAGGAGAAACTTCTTCACCCAGAGAATGGTGAACCTTTGGAATTCTCCATGACAGAAAGTTGTTGAGGCCAATTCACTAAATATATTCAAAAAGGAGTTAGGTGTAGTCCTTCCTACTAGGGGGATCAAGGAGTATGGCGAGAAAGCAGGAATGGGGTACTGAAGTTGCATGTTCAGCCATGAACTCATTGAATGACGGTGCAGGCTCGAAGGGCTGAATGGCCTACTCCTGCACCTATTTTCTATGTTTCTATGTTTCTAAACTTGTATATACCTTATACAGCTATCGGAGGGCTCATCCCCCACGGTCCCTTGGGACCATACGTACTTAAGGAGGTCTCACAGGTTGGAGAGGCACTCTGGATACCTGCAATAAAAGAATATGGTCACACTTTACTTTGAGCTGACAGTATCCAGTCAGACTCTTTCTTCATACACAACAGAGATGACTGGAGAATTTTAATATTTTTTAGTGATTATCTGAACCATGGAGATCAGCAAGATCCCTGGTCCAATCTGGAGGCTCTGCTGAGCTACCTGATCTCAGCCATAATGTTACTTGGGGCACTACAATTGACCTCAGCACCCTGCATTAGGGAGGAAAAATTCAACACTCATTGTGAAAACTGTTCTTTGCTTAATGCCCACTTGGATGAGGTGTTAAAGGATTGCCATCACCCATGAAACGGTATCCTAGCAAGGAGTCAACACTCGTAGGAGAGGAGAGGCCAACTATTGGCAAAGAAAGACAATGGGAAATTTAAAACAATCTTATCCATGCTTAAAATAATATTGACTAAAAATAACTAATGGCCCAATTTTAAACCCCTGCACTCTGCCTTCAAATGCCCCTTGGAAAAGATCCCTTCAACTGTGCCATTTGTTTCCCGTCTCTCAAACTCCTCCTTTTCCTGCTCAGTACCCACTTCGTCTCTTGTAAAAATGCTCTGAAATGTTCCTTTGTGTGACTAATGCTATATAAATCTAAATCATTATTGCTGCTGTTGTGATAATATCCAGTTCAATTTTTTATGGGGCAAAGCTACTCTGTATTTATATTTCTGCCTCATTCACCCTGAGTGGTTAGTTGTCTTGCAAAATGGTAGTTGCACCTCTTTGCTTTGCTGAGTGCTAGTTTCGTTTGTACTTCTCATCTTCCCTATAAAATTGGTGGATGTCTTGTGGGAATGCTGTATGGACCTTTCCACTGTTCAGAAAAGTGTTTTGCTCTTTTTTGATCAGATAAACAAGACCCATGAAAGTCTCAGTCTGTGATGCAGCTGCAACTCCAGAAGTCACCTCCCCTACAACAAGAAAACTGCTCATCCACCATTGATAACACTCCTTCAAGGCAAAAGACAAAGGGCTAAAAATTCGCCAACCTTGTGCGTGTTTTCTTGGTGCTATTGCGCCGTTTTTGGCGAAAAACAGTGCAGCGGAAAATTCGGAGAAGTCTTGCGGCGGCGGTTTTTAAGTACTGCTGGGGAGAAGACCGCTGCCATGCAAGACTCGAAATAGAGCTTTTGGCAAAAATTTGACTCACAACGCACCCGTATTGTGCGCGAAAAAAAATGCCTGCGGTAGGAACAGCGGTAGGAATGAAGACCTGCAAAAACCGTACGTTTAAGGGCTCAATTTTCCCCAATGCCGTTTTTTGGCATACTGCAAGAGTTACGCCCATTTTTTTTGGCTTCAGTTACTCCAAAAAATAACTAGCAATGTTTCCCCATTCTATTTTTTGAAATTGGCGCCACGCAGCCTGTCCTGTAGCTTCGTGGGGTGGAGCCTAATGTCTGCGCATGAACATTTTTGACGTGATTGCTATGGGTGCGCATCACCAGTACAGCTCCCGGTCTGCATTTGGCCATTTTTAAAGAGCCAGTTGTGTGTGAGAACTTTAATTCATGAGAAATGAGAAGACTGTCCAGGAACATGAAGGAGGCAGCTGATACAATGTCGGTGCACATGAGGGAGAGAATGTTGCAGGCAGCTGATACACTGTCGGTAAACATGAGGGAGGGAATGTTTGGAGGTAGTTGAGACACTGTCAGGGCATATGAGGGAGGGAATGTCACTGTTAGCTGCTGCAATAAGGAAACACGCACAGATCCTGCGCCCATTGACAGAATCAACTGCCACTCCCACTCCAATCCCCAGACCAGCCTCTGAGGAGGCCCAAGCCGGGCCTTCCACATTACCACCTGCACCCCCCGCCCGCCCCATCAAGAAATGCACATTACCCGAGATGTTCGAAAGAATAAGTTTGGTACCAACCTGAGAAACGCTGCGCCACTGCCTGCGGGCAGGGGTGGAGTCAACAAGACCAAGCGCAGCGGGCGGTCTTAGAATAAGGTGGAGGTGCAGCCTATCTTTGCTGCTGCTGTTGTTGTTATTATTATTGTTGTTATTATTGTTACTGTTGTAACTGTTCTCCAATTAAAAGGTTTTTGTAAGTTATGTGAATTTACAAGTTTAAAAGTTTGTAAGTGATCTTAGAGTTTGTAAGTGATCTTAAAGTTTGTAAGTGATCTTAGAGTTTGTAAGTGATCTTAAAGTTTGTAAGTGATCTTAACTGAAAATTTTAAAGTTTGATACAAGAATATGTTTATTAAAGTTAAGTTAAGTACAAACAAGTGTTTGTTAAACTTTTGGATAAAATATATTTTAAAATTATAACTGAATGATTTTTATTATTTGTTCCATTATTAATACAACTTTTTGAAGTAAAGAAGAATCATTTCCATTATTTGTTCCATTAACACAACACAACATTATGGAACAGGTCCAAACAGTAAACATGGTCAATTTGGAATAGTTGCCGCTGAGCCTTCAGGCAGCAAAGCGTTCACGGATGAGCTGCTGGTGCAAGACTCGAGGAATCATTAAAGGAGCAAGACGACCCGCTTACCCTCCGCCATCGTGCTCCAGGTTCAGGTAGTTGCATGGTTTCCTCATCCTCCTCCTCCTCCTTGTCATCTGCATCTTCCTCTTCATCATCAGCCACTCTCACCTCAGGTGGGTCTTCTATGACCAGCTGCTGCTGTCTCATGATGGCTAAGTTATGCAGCATACAGCACACAACAGTAAACTGACCGACAATCTCAGGGGAGTATTGCAAGTAGCCTCCGGATTGATGCAGGCATCGGAAACGCTGTTTCAAAATGCCATTGGTCCTCTCTATTATGCTGCGCGTCGCAATGGGCGACATGTTGTATTCCCGTCTGGGTTACGCGTGGGGGCGTCATGAGCCAGGTGGTGAGGCCGTACCCTTTGTCTCCCAGCAGCCAGCTCTGCTCTTACCCGATGTGGGTAAGGCTTCCTGCCCATCATCCTACATGCTCTGAGGTCCCTCATGCGATGCACGAGGTATGGCACTGTCTGTATTGCCCCCATGATTAAATTGTACCTTTGCAAGAAGCTCAAAACAGCTCTGCCCTCTGGCTGCTGCTGAAACATGGCAGATATACCGCCATCGCGTAGGATGAACACATCATGGGTGCTCCCAGGGTATCTTGCATCAGCTGACATGATGCGATGCATCTTGTCACACACGAGCTGCACATTTATGGAGTGGAAGCCTTTTCCGTTCCTGTACATCTCGGAATCCTCCAAAGGTGCTCGCAAAGTGATGTGGGTAGAATCAATGCAGCCCTGTACCTTTGGGAAGTCAGCAATCCTGGAGAAACCCACAGCCTTTAAAGGATCCAGATGCATAGAATGAAAGTGCAGCTGTAACGTTCACTTCAACTGACAAAGCAATCCTCCTGATGCTTCTAGGTAGCAGATAGACTTTTACTAATTCACACATCTCGGTGACAACTTCTTTGCGGAAACACAGCCTTGTCACACAGTCTGCATCACTCAGGTGCAGATATGAATGCCTCTTTCGATATACCCGACGTGGGTAAGGCTTCCTGCCCATCATCCTACATGCTCTGAGGTCCCTCATGCGATGACGTCGAATCAATCATCTCCTCCGCAGCACGAGGTATGGCACTGTTTGTATTGCCCCCATGATTAAATTGTACCTTTGCAAGAAGCTCAAAACAGCAGGACAAGCTTCTTTGTTGTCTCTCTCCCCAAGGTCGACGGCCTAATATGGACCACACCCAGGTCTGCACATGTGCAATGGGTTTGTTTAGAATGGGAGGCTAGGCATTCAAATGAGGATATTTGGGGCAACAAAGTCTAATGTAATTCTTTAATTTTAGATTTTTTTCAAAGTACCACCCACCACCGACCGAGCGTCTCCTCACCGGGCTCGAGGGTCAGCCGGCAGTGTCGCTCCCTCGCCCGGACACAAGAGCTCGGCCAGCAACTCATCCCCCGCCCCGCCCCGGGTCTTCTTTTGAAGCTGCTGCATAGTGTAAGGGTTCTCAACCCCTCAGTTCGACTTCCACCCCCCTCCCGCCCCGGGCTTCTTTTGGAGCCGATCCCCGAGCCCGTGTCCGGGCGAGGGAGTGATTCTACCGGCCGATGCTCTGACCCTCAAGCCTGGTTTGGAGATGCTCAGTGGTGGCGTGGCACTTTGAAAAAAATACAAAATTAAAGAATTGCATAAAATTTCCATTTTCTGCGTTTTAAGTTTGAAAAAAATAAGCTTCATGATGCATATTTAATGTGTTCTTGACTCCCTCGAAAACTGTGACAAAAAACAATGGCGTCTTTCTGCGCTGGTTTTTTAAATGTGCCCAGAAGGTTTTTCGGGAGTGGCCACATACACCATCCTAGGAAAAGTGTAAGTTGGCCAAATTTGCGTAAATGTGAAAAACTGGCGCAGACATCATGTTATGATGCAAAAAAAAACAAACCTAAAATAATCGTAACTAATTGAGTTATGCTGGTGCACAATCTTTGGGGAAACTTGGATATTTTAATTTAGGCCTAAAAAATGCAGATCACTGGGGAAAATTGAACCCAAAGTTTTTATTTTTAAATTCTTTTTCAGCGATTCGCTCGTAAAGTGTTACGTGAATGTTTTCTGATTTTTTATTTTTTGTATTTTGCAATTTAAAAAAAATGCTTTCTCCCGCTCCCAAGGCTTCTCTCGCAGTGGTATCGGCCTCAGTGAAAAGTTGCAGAAAATTCGCAGTTTGCGCCACGAATCCTCATGCAATGCTTATTTTTGCCACTGCGCAAAATGAAGCCTGAATCTTAGGCCTCGTAGCAGAGTGAAAGCGGTATTTTTGGCAAGAGAATACTGCTTTCACCAAAAAAACGAATTTCTAGCCCTTTTTAACTCTGTCTATCTGGCCACACTTTAGGAAAGAGATTGGCAGTTCTTTCAATATCTCTGCATATTAATGCAGTGAGCAGTTAAGCTATAGCGACCAGGAAGGTACCATGTTTGATTCCTTGCTATACTGAGTGAACTAATCTTAGCTGGAGCAGTGTTAGAAGTGCTACAATTAGAATCTGTGCCCTTCAGTTAGGGACAGGAAAAGCATCCGGTGTTCCCACTCCTGATTGGTACTCGGAGACCCTTACTGGACACATCGGGTATGTCCCTGCAATCAAATAGCCTGTCAACATTCCATGTCAAAGCTCACATGAATGTTGGCATTTGAAGAAGCTATCAGAGGGTGACCGGTGGAACCATACACCAACAAGAAATCAACCTGTTATGTCTGTAATGTACTTATGAATGACCCCACGAGGCAATGTGTTGTACTCAAACTGTAGTGACCTTGGTCCTTTGTTCGTGACTCCAGAGTGAGGCGGCCGCATGGTGGCTCCCTTTTTATATAGCCCCTGCCATCAGGGCAGGAAACCCTGGTCTCCACCAGTTGCACCCTCTAGTGGTGCCAGCATAGTATATACACAGTGTAACCCTTATTGATAGTACATCAGGTAAACAAGTCTCCATCTTATGCAACTATACAGTGACTACAACACAGAGCGTATATCTATAGTCTGCATATATAACATCACTCTCCCCAAGTCCTTTGTGCCAATTACCTTCGCACTATATGCTTTGGCTTAGTGCCAATAGCTGTTGCACCTTGGCTGTGCTTTGGCTTGGCTCTCTCCCTGTTAACCCCCAAGTCCTTTTGCCACAACGTTGGGTAGTAGTTACCAGTTTGGATGGTTCAATGATGCAGTGGAAGTTCCAGTGGGTTCTGGGTGTGATCCATCTGTGTGTGTCCATGACTACATACATCCATGTGCACCCCCAACACCCCACCCCCCCCACAAGTGCGAGATCATGCAACTGGCCTGTTACATTAACATATAGGATCAGACACAGTGCAAGTATAAAGAAAGGAAGAAAAACATTTTTTTTTACAGTTTGTATGGTGACACCTTGGTTCGGTGACTTACATTTGTTATGTTTTACGGTTGTGCGTCAGATTGCATAATTAGTTCAGTCATTGGTAGATTGCATAATTAGTTCAGTCATGGTCAGTACTGAGGTAGCAGTACAGGTATGCGAGGACGCTGGTTCCAGAGCAACCGGACGGGGTCCTAGTCATCTGATGGTGATGCTGCGCCCCCTGCTAGCGGGGTGGGCTTGGTTCACTCACCTCGCCAGGACTCAGGGCCCTTGCCGTTGCCTAGTGGTGGGCAGAGCCACAGATGTGTGTAGCCTCCCTGTCCTCCTTTGAGGGCTCAGAATCTTCTACTTGCTCTCTAAAGCTGTTGGGAACCTGGCTGTTCCAGGTCCCGTTTGGGGAACTCGTTGGTTCTGACCTTTCGCTCCTGGACATGGCTGACGTAGAGACTGGGTCTGGGGGCTGCGCTGTCTCCACCCGGATGGAGGGCAACAGCGGCCGACTGCATGTATTGGTGCTGTTTTCGTTTCCAGGTCCGTGGCGAATAGTGCCATCGGGTGCCTGCAGCACGGGATAGACCTGGCCTAAAACTTATGGGGACGCCTGGGGCAGGGCATCAGGATCAGCGCCTTTACCCTTCCAAATTCGCTCGCTTGCTACTTTTGGGGACACTCTATTCCCGACATCTCGCAACAACATTTTGTTCTTTACATTAGAAATAGTACCGACATCTCGCAACAACATTTTGTTCACAATCTTAATCGGTTCGTTACATTGATTGCCATGCATACAATGTCTCTTTAAGTTCAGTTGGTTGCAGGTCTCCTTTAAGAGAACCCTGCTGGCTTTACCCCAATCAAATCCTTTGTTAGACACCACGTGTTGGTCCCTCAGTGTTGCACCTCGTGGTATGGCTGCGGCCATCTTTTTTTTCAGCCACGCTGTACCTCTCGGTAGCAAGGACTCCATCTTGCCTCTGTCCTCGAGGTCGACTGCCTTGATCCCTCTCTCCCGCGCTTCTGCCACAAAAGCTGGAAGAGTGCCTGTGAAATTGATCTTCCTCCCCAGGAGTCCTGCCACTGGAGCCAGGAAGGTACTTTTAGGTCGTTCCGGTCGGATCATTGACACGCAGTTGTGATGGACGGTCTGTGCCTCAGGTGCTGCACTGGTCTGTTCTCTGGTGCCTGGCCCAAGTGAAGGTAAGGTTTTGCTCTGCCTCTGAGCACAGGGGACATCGATTGCTGGAGTGAAGAGGTCTTCCCATTTCCACTGGATCTTCCCCATCCACCTTCTTCCGAGTAGCGTTGGACCATCACCTGCAACAATCCATAGAGGTAACTTGTGCACCACGCCATTATGGATTACACTTACATCCGCACTACCAAGGACTGGGATCAGCTCCTTGGTGTAGGTGCGCAACTTTTCCTGTACTGGAACCAGCTCGGATCGTTTTTCGTTCCATAGCCTCTCAAAGGCATCCTGGCTCATCACTGACTGGCTCGCTCCCATGTCCACTTCCATGAAGACTGGAACGCCATTTATCTCGACTTCCATCTTCACTGGAGGACAATCAGTGGTGCAGGTATATACTCCATACACTTCTTCTTGGGGCTGAGCTGCCTCTCTGGCCAAATCATCATATTCCCCACTGGATTCAACGTCATCTACCGACTCCTGCTAGACGGTGAGTCGTATTTCTTTTACACATATGCTGGAGGTGGCCCTTCGTGTTACAGGCTTTGCATACGTACTCAGCAAACTGACACTGGTGAGCCCTATGGTTTCCTCTGAAACACCAGCATGGTGCTACTCGATTAGCACCCCTCGGCGGACTCTGAGTTCTGGAACCCTGAGTCTGTGCTCTCTGCCCTGGGCAGAGCCACATTCTTCGGTCTTGCCTGTGAAAGCCACCATTCTGTGTACAGTACTTGCCGGGTTTGAGTCCACGAGATGAATAATTTGCTAGGTACTGCAGGTCGAGCTCATGAATGCCTGACTGATGCTGATGGCCTTCTGCAGGTTGTGGTGTCGGCAGATAATAGCTTGTGAAGGAGATCCTCGTGGCCAATTTCTATAATGAAGATGTCTCGCAATGCTTCGTTGAGGTGCGTGCCAAAATCACACGGTGCCGCAAGTCTCCTGAGGTTGGCAGCATATTTTGCAATCTCCTGGCCCTCAGATCTGTGGTGAGTGTAGAATCTGTGCCTGGCCCTGAGGATTCTCTCTTTTGGTTTTAGTTGGTCGCGAATTAGTTCAGTCAGCTCATCGTATGTCTTATCCTTCGTGGATGCCAGCAAGTCCCTGACGAGGCAGTAGACCTCGGGCCCACAACTGGTCAGCAGTCGAGCCTTGCACTTCTCCGCCAATGCGTCCGTTTCCCCTGCCAGGTCATTTGCCATGAAATATAGTTCGAGCCTTTCCGTGAAGGCATCCCAATCATCACCCTCTGCGAAGTCTTTTAGTGTGCCAAAGGTAGCCATAATCGTGTGAAAGTCCGTATTCTCGTTGCCAGTTGTTATGTCTGTAATGTACTTATGAATGACTCCACGAGGCAATGTGTTGTACTCAAACTGTAGTGACCTTGGTCCTTTATTCGTAACTCCAGAGTGAGGCACAAGCATGGTGGGCAGCCTTTTATATAGCCCCTGCCACCAGGGCAGGAAACCCCGGTCTCCACCAGTTGCACCCTCTAGTGGTGCCAGCATAGTATATATACAGTGTAAATCTTATTGATAGCACATCAGGTAAACAAGTCTCCATCTTATGCAACTATACAGTGACTGCACAGAGAGTACATCTATAGTCTGCATCTATAATACAACCCTTTAAGGAAAGAAGGGAAGAGAAGAAAATTGGTGAGGAAAAAAAGAGATTTGAGTTATACAAAAACATCTTACATTGCTACAAAGCTCTTTGCGTACACAAAGACAATCAGAGTAATTAACGTAACAAAAACATTGATAAGGGTTTCAGTGATGATGAGGGTGAGGTAAGCGGAGAAGCAAGTAATATTACAAAGGTGGAAGTAAGCAGTCCTGCTAACAGATAGGACACAGGGATTGAAGCTCAGGCTCCAGATCAAACAGGATGCCTAAACTGTGCACTTTGATCCAAGCAGCTGAGGAGGGAGATGCAGTCTGGGATAAGGACATAACGTTTTTGGTGGGAGCCAAATAAATGGATTCAGTTTTTCCTAAGCTGAATTGGAAAATCCCCTGGCTTAGTACAACTTGACATCAGATAGGCATCTGAAAAAACAGTTAGTCATGGTGTTATTATGCAATAAAGGTTCAAACTGAGTACTGTTTAACTAAGCAAGGTGTTATATATGTGGACTTGTAGTTACTCTGTACAGCCACCAGAGGGATCATCCCCTGGAGTCCTAAGGGATCCCATAATCCCTTGGGAGCACAGGTATTTAAGGAGGCTTCACAGGTTGGAGAGGCACTCTGGAGACCTGCAATAAAAGACTACGGTCACACTTTACTTTGGGCTCACAGTGTTCAGTCTGACTCTTTCCCCATACATAACAACTGGCGACGAGATACAGATAGCAAACCCAAAGATGCAGCGAACAGTGGGCATCCTGGAGAAATTTTCAAGGGAGATGATTGGGAAACTTTTGTGGAGTGATTCGACCAATACTTCATGGCCAACGAGCTAGATGGTGAAGAGAGTGCTGCCAAACGAAGGGCGATCCTCCTCACCATCTGTGGGGCACCAACGTATGGCCTCATGAAGAATCTGCTCACTCCAGTGAAACCCACGGAGAAATCGTACGATGATTTGTGCGCACTGATCCGAGAGCATTTGAACCCAAAGGAAAGTGTTCTGATGGCGAGGTACCGGTTCTACACCAACAAAAGGTCTGAAGGCCAGAGAGTGGCGAGTTATGTCGCCGAGCTAAGACGCCTTGCAGGACATTGCAAATTTGAAGGACATTTGGAGCACATGCTCAGAGACTTTTTCGTACTTGGCATTGGCCACGAAACCATACTTCGCAAACTTTTGACTGTAGAGACCCCAACCTTGAGTAAGGCCATAGCAATAGCCCAGGCATTCATTGCCACCAGTGACAATACGAAGCAAATCTCTCAGCACACAAGTGCTGCTACAAGTACTGTAAACAAGTGATGTTGTTTTCGAATTGTAACGTACGGGGCAGGTCACACATACCTGCAGCTGCACGTCCGCATATGACTGAGTCCACCATCAAATGTGATGAATGCAAAGCCATTAACACCTTGTTGGCGCTGCGGGGATGAGCATCGTTTCCATTCATGCCAATTCAAAGAGTACGTTTGCAAGAGCTGTGGAACAATGGGGCACCTCCAACGAGTGTGCAAGCGAGCTGCTAGGCCTGTTAAACCTGAAAATCACCATGTTGCAGAGGAGGACAGATCCATGGAGGATCACGACGAACTAGAGCCTCAAATTGAGGAGGCAGAGGTGCATGGGGTGCACACATTCACCACGAATTGTCCTCCGATAATGCTGAATCTTGAACTAAATGGACTACCGGTGTCAATGGAGCTGGACACAGGCACGAGCCAGTCCATCATGGGCAAAAAGACTTTCGAAAGGTTGTGGTGCAATAAGGCCTCAAGGCCAGTTTTAACTCCAGTTCGCATGAAACTAAGAACTTACACGAAAGAACGGATTCCTGTAATTGGCAGTGCTACTGTAAAGATCTCCTACGATGGAGCGGTGCACAAACTATCATGCTGGGTGGTACCGGGCGATGGTCCCACGCTGCTCAACAGGAGCTGGCTGGGAAAGATACGCTGGAACTTGGACGATATCTGAGCGCTATCGCCCACTGACGACACTTGTTGTGCCCAGGTCTTAAACAAATTTCCTTCACTGTTCAAAGCAGGCATCGGAAAATTCCAAGGAGCAAAAGTGCAGATCCACCTAATTCCGGGGGCGCGACCCATCCATCACAAGACGAGAGCAGTACCGTACATGATGAGAGAAAGGGTAGAGATAGAGTTAGACCGGCTGCAAAGAGAGGGCATAATTTCACCGATCGAGTTCGACGAGTGGGCCAGCCCGATCATTCCTGTCCTCAAGGGAGACGGCACCGTCAGAGTCTGTAGCGATTACAAAGTAACTATCAATCGTTTCTCCCTGCAGGACCAATACCCACTACCAAAGGCCGACGACCTCTTTGCAACGCTGGCAGGAGGAAAGACGTTCACGAAGCTGGATCTGAGTTCAGCCTACATGACGCAGGAATTGGAGGAATCATCGAAGGCACTCACCTGGTATCAACATGCACAAGGATCTTTTTGTTTATAACAGATGCCCGTTTGGAATCCGATCAGCGGCGGCAATATTCCAGAGAAACATGGAAAGTTTACTGAAGTCGGTTCCATACACCATGGTCTTCCAGGACGACATCTTGATCACAGGTCGGAACACAGTCGACCACCTGCAGAACCTGGAGGAGGTTCTTAGTCGACTCAACTGCGTGGGGCTCAGATTAAAACGCTCAAAGTGAGTTTTCCTGGCGTCTGAAGTGGAGTTCGTGGGAAGGAGGATTGCGATGGACGGCATCAGGCCGACCAACGCGAAGACAGAGGCAATCAAGAACGAACTGAGGCCACAGAGTGTGACAGAGCTGCGATCGTTTCTGGGACTCCTGAACTACTTTGGTAACTTCTTACCGGGTCTCAGCACACTGCTAGAAACACTACATGTCTTACTACGAAAAGGGGGCGAATGGATTTGGGGCAAAAGCCAAGAAAATGCCTTTGTAAAAGCGAGAAAATTGTTATGCTCAAACAAATTGCTTGTGTTGTATGATCCATGTAAGCGTTTGATACTAGCATATGATTTTTTGTCATACAGCATCGGGTGTGTATTGCAACAAGCTAATGATTTCGGGAAACTGCAACTGGTTGCTCATCCAGGAGTCTGTCTAAGGCTGAGAGAGCCTACAGCATGGTTGAAAACGAAGCGTTAGCGTATATCTATGGGGTAAAGAAAATGCATCAATACCTGTTTGGGCTAAAATTCTAATTGGAAACTGACCATAAGTCACTTATATCCCTGTTTTCCGAGACGAAAGGGATAAATACCAACGCATCGGCCCGCATCCAGAGATGGGTGCTCACGTTGTCCGCATACAACTACGCTATCTGCCACAGGCCAGGCACAGAAAACTGCGCCGATGCTCACAGTAGACTGTCATTGCCCACCATGGGGGTGGAAATGGCGCAGCCCGCATATCTAGCCATGGTTATGGAAGCATTTGAGAGTGAGCAATCACCTGTCACTGCCCGGCAGATGAAAACCTGGACAAGCCAGGACCCCTTATTATCTCTAGTCAAAATCTGTGAGCTTCATGGGAGCTGGTCCAGTGTCCCAGTGGAAATGCAGGAAGAAATAAAGCCATTCCAGTGACGCAAAGATGAAATGTCTATCCAGGCAGACTGCCTTCTGTGGGGCAATCATGTCGTGGTCCCCAAGAAGGGCAGAGACACCTTCATCAATGACCTCCACAGTACCCACCCAGGCATCGTAATGATGAAAGCGATAGCCAGATCCCACGTGTGGTGGCCCGGTAACGATGCGGACTTAGAGTCCTGCATTCACAGATGTAATACATGCTCGCTGTTAAGGGAGGCGCCGCTAAGTTTATGGTCTTAGCCCTCCAAATCATGGTCTAAGGTACACGTCGACTATGCAGGCCCGTTCTTGGGTAAAATGTTCCTTGTGGTTGTAGACGCGTACTCCAAGTGGATTGAATGTGAGAGAATGTCGGCTAGCACGTCCGCTGCCACTACTGAAAGCCTGCGGGCCATGTTTGCCACACACGGCTTACCCAATGTCCTGGTGAGTGACAACGGGCCATGTTTTACCAGTGCTGAGTTCAAAGAATTCATGACCCGTAACGGGATCAAACATGTCACATCTGCCCTGTTTAAACCAGCGTCCAATGGTCAGGCAGAGAAAACAGTGCAAACCATCAAGCAAGGCTTGAAGAGGGTAACTGAAGGCTCACTGCAGACTCACCTATCCCGAGTCCTGCTTAGCTACTGCACGAGACCCTACTCACTCACTGGTATCCCACCTGCTGAACGGCTCATGAAAAAAACACTTAAGACAAGGCTCTCGTTAGTTCACCCTGATCTACATGAACAGGTAGGGAGCAGGCGGCTTCAACAAAGTGCATACCATGATCGCGCAAATGTGTCACGCGAGATTGAAATCAATGACCCTGTATTTGTATTGAATTATGGACAAGGTCCCAAGTGGCTTCCCGGCACTGTCGTGGCCAAAGAGGGGAGCAGGGTGTTTCGGGTCAAACTTTCAAATGGACTCATTCATCAGAAACACTTGGACCAAATCAAACTCAGATTCACAGACTATCCTGAGCAACCCACCTTGGACCTTACCTTTTTTGATCCCCCAACATACACACCAGTGGCAACCAGCAGCACGGTTGACCATGAAGCAGAACCCATTATCCACAGCAGCCCTGCAGGGCCCAACATACCAGGCAGCCCAGCAAGGCCAGCTGCACAGCAGCCCAGCGAGGGCCCAACAAATGATTCAACAATACCAGCTTTCACACCAAGATGATCAACCAGGGCAAGAAGGGCCCCAGATTGACTCACATTGTAAATAGTTACACTATTGACTTTGGGAAAAGAGTGTTGTTATATATGTGGACTTGTATTAATTCTGTACAACCACCAGAGGGCTCATCCCCTGGAGTCCCAAGGGATCCCATAATCTCTTGGGAGCACAGGTATTTAAGGAGGCTTCACAGGTTGGAGAGGCATTCTGGAGACCTGCAATACAAGACTAAGGTCACACTTTGCTTTGAGCTCACAGTGTTCAGTCTGACTCTTTCTCCATGCACCACACAAGGTACAGCCTTGCTTCTGCGTTATTTAGGCCGAAAGTGCCTGATTCTCAAAATGGCTGGCCTTTTATACCTGAGCAGCACCATGTGCGTCGTGCTCAGTGGCCTCCAACAATGACGCCATCTGGTGGCTACAAACAGAATGTACATACATGACAATACCTCCCTCTGAGATCTTATCACAGTCTTTCACAGGTTGAGACTGTCCGGTGCTTTGCGCTCCCAGGTTGACCGTCTCAATTCGATTCCAGCCTTGGGTTTGTGTGCGGAGTCTGTTGTGGCTGATGGCTGGATGACTGACTTGTTGGGGGTGGCAGTGGCCATGTCAGGAATTGCAAGTCCATTTTTATTGAACAGGTCAGTGATAGAAATTCCGGGTTCACTGATACCTTTGAGTCCTCTGAAGACTGTAGCAATGTCGATGGTTTCTTCGTCCGACTGTTCTGGCTCATCTGTGTGCCTCAGCTTTTTCTGATCCATGTGTTTCCTGCAAGTTTGCCCATTCTTGAGCTTAATAACGAATACTCTGTTGCCCTCCTTGGCCATGACTGTACCAGTGATCCATTTGGGACCCTGACCATAGTTCAACACATATACAGGATCATTAACAGAAATCTCGCGTGACACAGTTGCGCAATCGTGGTACCCTTGTTGACTCTGTCTTCTATATTCAACATGATTATTTAAATCCGGGTGTACCAGAGATAACTTGGTCTTAAGACCTCTTTTCATCATGAGTTCAGCAGGCGAGACCCCTGTGAGTGTGTGGGGTCTTGTCCTGTAACTCAGCGGTATGCAGGACAAGTGGGTCTGCAGTGACCCTTGGGTTACTCTCCTCAGTCTTTGCTTGATAATTTGTACTGCACGTTCTGCTTGCCTGTTGGATACAGGCTTGATCGGTGCTGACCTTACATGTTTTATGCCATTAAGTTTCACAAACTCCTGAAACTCCTGATTGGTGAAGCACGATCCATTGTTATTCACCACTATGTCAGGCAGACCATGTGTCGCGAACATGACATTGAGATTCTCTATGGTTGCCGTGGAAGTGCTGGATGACATAATTATGCATTCTATCCACTTCGAATAAGCGTCCACCACCACTAAAAACATCTTGCCCAGGAAGGGACCTGCAAAATCTACATGGATCCTGGACCAAGGTTTGGATGGCCATGATCACAGACTCAGCGGCAATTCCCCTGGTGCTTTGCTGAGCTGCATGCAGGTATTGCACTGATGCATGCATGCTTCCAGCTCAGAATCATTTCCTGGCCACCATACATGGGACCTGGCGATGGCCTTCATCATCACTATACCCGAATGTGTGCTGTGCAACTCACGCACGAACTTCTCTCGCCCTTTCTCGGGCATTACAACGCAATTGCCCCACAAGATGCAATCTGCTTGAATAGACAGTTTGTCCTTGTGACGAATGTACGGTTTGGCCTCCTCGCACATTTAGTTAGGTATGGCAGACCAATCCCCTTTGAGGATGCAACCCTTTGCCACTGATAAAATCGGGTCCTGGCTGGTCCAGGTCTTAACTTGTTGAGCCATGACAGGGGTTCCTTCACTTTCAAAAGCATCCATGATTAACATTAAATCTGCTGGTTGTGGCGTTTCCACCGCCGGTGTGGACAACGGCAACTGGCTCAAAGCATCGGTACAATTCTCTGTGCCAGGTCTGTGGCAAATGACATAATCATAGGCAGATAATGTCAGCGCCCACCTTTGGATGTGGGATGAAGCATTGGTATTAATACCTTTGCTCTCAGAAAACAATGAAATGAGCGGCTTGTGATCAGTCTCTAATTCAAACCTCAGACCGAACAGGTATTGATGTATCTTTTTAACACCCTACACACACATGCTAAAGCTTCTTTTTTTATCATGCTGTCGGCTCTTTCCACTTTAGACAAACTTTTGGATGCATACGCGACAGGTTGAAGTTTCCACGACTCATTAGCTTGTTGGAGTATGCAACCAATTCCATATGATGATGCGTCATAGGCCAAAACTAAACGTTTATATGGGTCATAATGAACCAGCAGCTTGTTCGAGGAAAGCAGATTGGTGGTTTTCTCAAAAGCTCTGTCTTGCGATGCGCCCCACACCCAGTTGTTGCCTTTTCTCAATAGCATGTGCAGTGGTTCTAGTAAGGTGCTCAATTTAGGTAGGAAGTTACCAAAGTAGTTGAGTAGACCCAGGAATGAACGCAGCTCCGTCACATTCTGCGGCTTGGGTACATTCTTGATTGTCTTGGTTTTCATGTCAGTAGATCTGATGCCATCAGCGGCGATTTTCCTCCTGAGGAATTCGACCTCCGGTGCCATGAAGACGCACTTCGAGCATTTCAGTCTGAGTCCAACTCTATCCAAACACAATAGAACCTCTTCCAGGTTGTTCAAATGGAATATTAATGCAGCCGAGCGAATTCCGAAAGAGCACCTGTGATAATGCACGTCTCTTCGACGTCTCAACCAACTCCTGTGTCATGTAGGCCGATGTCAAGTCCAGTTTTGTGAATGACTTCCCTCCGGCTAGCGTCGCAAACAAGTCATCAGCCTTCGGTAACAGATACTGAGGCGTCGCTGAGGGGTGAGTCCGGGGTCGGCGAGAGGCCTATAAAGGCCGCGAGTTCAGCAGTTGGGAGGTGCGTCACTGAGGCGTGAGTCCGGGGTTGGCGAGAGGCCTATAAAGGCCGCGAGGTCAACAGTTGGGAGGTGCGTCGCTGAGTCGTGAGCCCGGGGTCGGCGAGAGGCCTATAAAGGCCGCGAGTTCAGCAGTTTGGAGGTGCGTCGCTGAGTCGTGAGTCCGGGGTCGGCGAGTGGCCTATAAAGGCCGCGAGTTCAGCAGTCGGGAGGTGCATCGCTGAGTCGTGAGTCCGGGGTCGGCGAGTGGCCTATAAAGGCCGCGAGTTCAGCAGTCGGGAGGTGCGTCGCTGAGTCGTGAGTCCGGGGTCGGCGAGTGGCCTATAAAGGCCGCGAGTTCAGCAGTCGGGAGGTGCGTCGCTGAGTCGTGAGTCCGGGGTCGGCGAGTGGCCTATAAAGGCCGCGAGTTCAGCAGTCGGGAGGTGCGTGGAGAGGCGTGTGTCCGGGGATCGGCAGAGGCCTATAAAGGTCCAGCCAGTGCAGCTACAGGGAGAAAGCAAAATGAAGTAGAAAGAAATAGAAAGGTGACGTCACAGCCAAGGGGGTAAGTGATTGGCTGGTGATTGGTAAGTAGTTTTTCTTTTTTCTCTTTTATATCAGTTGTTGCCAATTTAAGTTAATCTAAGGGTTAAGTCATGGCAGGAGAGCTCGGACACATGTTATGCTCCTCCTGTACTATGTGGGAAATCAGGGACGCCTCCGGTGTCCCTGACGACTACGTGTGCGGCAAGTGTATCCGCCTCCAGCTCCTGACGGACCGCGTTGCGGATTTGAAACTGAAGGTGGATTCACTCTGGAGCATCCACGATGCTGAGAATGACGTGAGTAGCATGTTTAGTGAGTTGATCTTACCGCAGGTAAAGGGTCCACAGCCAGATAGGGAATGGAAGACCAATAGGAAGAGCAGTGCAAGGAAGGTAGTGCAGGAGTCCCCTGCGGTCATCCTCCTGCAAAACAGATACACCGCTTTGAGTACTGTTGTGGGGGATGACTCATCAGGGGGGAGCAGCAGCAGCCAAGTTCATGGCCCCATGGCTGGCACTGCTGCACAGGAGGGCAAGAAAAAGAGTGGAAGAGCGATAGTGATAGGGGATTCAATTGTAAGAGGAATAGATAGGCGTTTCTGTGGCCGCAACCGAGACTCCAGGATGGTATGTTGCCTTCCTGGTGCAAGGGTCAAGGATGTCTCAGAGCGGGTGCAGATCATTCTGAAAAGGGAGGGTGAACAGCCAGCTGTTGTGGTGCACATTGGTACCAACGATATAGGTAAAAAACGGGATGAGGTCCTACGAGACGAATTTAAGGAGCTAGGAGCTAAATTAAAAAGTAGGACCACAAAAGTAGTAATCTCGGGATTGCTACCAGTACCACGTGCTAGTCAGAGTAGGAATCGCAGGATAGCTCAGATGAATACGTGACTTGACCAATGGTGCAGCAGGGAGGGATTCAAATTCCTGGGGCATGGAACCGATTCTGGAGGAGGTTGGACCAGTATAAACTGGACGGTCTGCACCTAGGCAGGACCGGAACCAATGTCCTAGGAGGAGTGTTTGCTAGTGCTGTTGGGGAGGAGTTAAACTAATATGGCAGGGGGATGGGTACAAATGCAGGGAGACAGAGGGAAACAAAATGGAGACAGAAGCAAAAGACAGAAAGGAGATGAGTAAAAGTGGAGGGCAGAGAAACCCAAGGCAAAAAACAAAAAGGGCCACTTTGCAGCAAAATTCTAAAGGGTCTAAGTGTGTTAAAAAGGCAAGCCTGAAGGCTCTGTGCCTCAATGCGAGGAGTATTCGGAATAAGTTGGAAGAATTAACTGTGCAGATAGCAGTTAACGGGTACGATGTGATTGGCATCACGGCTCCAGGGTGACCAAGGCTGAGAACTCAACATCCAAGGGTATTCAACATTTAGGAAGGATAGACAGAAAGGAAAATGAGGCGGGGTGGCGTTGCTGGTTAAAGAGGAAATTAATGCAATTGTAAGGAAAGATATTAGCTTGGATGATGTGGAATCGGTATGGGTTGAGCTATGGAATACCAAGGGGTAGAAAACGCTAGTGGGAGTTGTGTACAGACCTCCAAACAGTAGTAGTGATGTTGGGGAGGGCATTAAATAGGAAATTAGGGGTGCATGCAATAAAGGTGCAGCAGTTACCATGGGTGACTTTAATATGCATATAGATTGGGCTAACCAAACTGGAAACAATACGGTGGAGGAGGATTTCCTGGAGTGCATAAGAGATGGTTTTCTAGACCAATATGTCGAGGAACCAACTAGGGGGGGAGGCCATCATGGACTGGGTGTTGTGTAATGAGACAGGATTAATTAGCAATCTCGTTGTGCGAGGCCCCTTGGGGAAGAGTGACCATAATATGGTGGTATTCTACATTAGGATGGAGAATGAAACAGTTAATTCAGAGACCATGGTCCAGAACTTAAAGAAGGCTAACTTTGAAGGTATGAGGCATGAATTGGCTAGGATAGATTGGCGAATGATACTTAAGGGGTTGACAGTGGATGGGCAATGGCAGACATTTAGAGACCGCATGGATGAACTACAACAATTGTACATCCCTGTCTGGCGTAAAAATAAAAAAGGGAAGGTGGCTCAACCGTGGCTATCAAGGGAAATCAGGGATAGTATTAAAGCCAAGGAAGTGGCATACAAATTGGCCAGAAATAGCAGTGAACCCGGGGACTGGGAGAAATTTAGAACTCAGCAGAGGAGGACAAAGGGTTTGATTAGGGCAGGGAAAATAGAATATGAGAGGAAGCTTGCAGGGAACATTAAAATGGACTGCAAAAGCTTCTATAGATATGTAAAGAGAAAAAGGTTAGTAAAGACAAACGTAGGTCCCCTGCAGTCAGAATCAGGGGAACAAAAAATGGCAGACCAATTGAACAAGTACTTTGGTTTGGTATTCACTAAGGAGGACACAAACAACCTTCCGGATATAAAAGGGGTCAGAGGGTCGAGTAAGAAGGAGGAACTGAGGGAAATCCTTATTAGTCGGGAAATTGTATTGGGGAACTTGATGGGATTGAATCCCGATAAATCCCCAGGGCCTGATGGTCTGCATCCCAGAGTACTTAAAGAGGTGGCCTTGGAAATAGCGGATGCATTGACAGTCATTTTCCAACATTCCATAGACTCTGGATCAGTTCCTATGGAGTGGAGGGTAGCCAACGTAACCCCACTTTTTAAAAAAGGAGGGAGAGAGAAAACAGGGAATTATAGACCGGTCAACCTGACATCGGTAATGGGTAAAATGATGGAATCAATTATTAAGGATGTCATAGCAGCGCATTTGGAAAGAGGTGACATGATAGGTCCAAGTCAGCATGGATTTGTGAAAGGGAAATCATGCCTGACAAATCTTCTGGAATTTTTTGAGGATGTTTCCAGTAGAGTGGACAAGGGAGAACCAGTTGATGTGGTGTATTTGGACTTTTAGAAGGCTTTCGACAAGGTCCCACACAAGAGATTAATGTGCAAAGTTAAAGCACATGGGATTGGGGGTAGTGTGCTGACATGGATTGAGAACTGATTGGCAGACAGGAAGCAAAGAGTAGGAGTAAATGGATACTTTTCAGAATGGCAGGCAGTGACTAGTGGGGTACCGCAAGGTTCTGTGCTGGGGCCCCAGCTGTTTACATTGTACATTAATGATTTAGACGAGGGGATTAAATGTAGTATCTCTAAATTTGCGGATGACAATAAGTTGGGTGGCAGTGTGAGCTGCGAGGAGGATGCTATGAGGCTGCAGAGTGACTTGGATAGATTCGGTGAGTGGGCAAATGCATGGCAGATGAAGTATAATGTGGATAAATGTGAGGTTATCCACTTTGGTGGTAAAAACAGAGAGACAGACTATTTTCTGAATGGTGACAGATTAGGAAAAGGGGAGGTGCAACGAGACCTGGGTGTCATGGTACATCAGTCATTGAAGGTTGGCATGCAGGTACAGCAGGTGGTTAAGAAAGCAAATGGCATGTTGGCCTTCATAGCGAGGGGATTTGAGTACAGGGGCTGGGAGGTGTTGCTACAGTTGTACAGGGCCTTGGTGAGGCCACACCTGGAGTATTGTGTACAGTTTTGGTCTCCTAACTTGAGGAAGGATATTCTTGCTATTGAGGGAGTGCAGCGAAGGTTCACCAGACTGATTCCTGGGATGGCAGGACTGACATAATCAAGAAAGACTGGATCAACTGGGCTTGTATTCACTGGAGTTCAGAAGAATGAGCATGGATCTCATAGAAACGTTTAAAATTCTGACGGGTTTAGACAGGTTAGATGCAGGAAGAATGTTCCCAATGTTGGGGAAGTCCAGAACCAGAGGTCACAGTCTAAGGATAAGGGGTAAGCCATTTAGGACCGAGATGAGGAGAAACTTCTTCACCCAGAGAGTGGTGAACCTGTGGAATGCTCTACCACAGAAAGTTGTTGAGGCCAATTCACTAAATATATTCAAAAAGGAGTTAGATGTAGTCCTTACTACTAGGGGGATCAAGGGGTATGGCGAGAAAGCAGGAATGGGGTACTGAAGTTGCATGTTCCGCCATGAACTCATTGAATGGCGGTGCAGGCTCGAAGGGCCGAATGGCCTACTCCTGCACCTATTTTCTATGTTTCTATGATCTTGTTTTTAAACCCTGTTGATCGTAGCCTTGTAGTCTCCACAGATTTTGACTGTGCCATCACTTTTCAGCACAGGAACAATGGGGCTGGCCCATTCATTAAATTCGACCGGTGATATGATCCCTTCACGCTGGAGTCTGTCCAGTTCATTTTCGACCTCCTTCCTCATCATATATGACACTGCCCGAGTTTTATGATGGACGGGTCTTGCATCTCAGTCCACGTGGATCTGCACCTTGGCTCCCGTGAAGTTGCCAATACCCAGTACGAACAACGAGGAGAACTTGCGACTTGGGCACATGTATCTTCCTCCAATGGCAATGCCTTTATGTTGTTCCAGTTGCATCTGATTTTCTCCAACCAGCTCCTGCCGAGCAGCATTGGGCCATTGCCTCGAACAATCCATAGCAGTAACTTGTGAACCGCACCGTTATATGATACATTAATTTGTGCATTTTATCTTTGGTGTATGTGCACAGTTTGGTGTTAACAGGGCTCAGCCTGGGCCTCACAGTCTTAGTATCCCACAGCTTATAAAATGCCCTCTCGTTCATGATCGATTGACTCGCCTCTGTGTCCAGTTCCATCGATACCGGTATCCCGTTAAACTTCAGATTAATCAAAATTTGTTTACTCTTGTTTATGAAGGAGTACATCCATACACTTCCTCCTCTGGCATCTCGGATTATGTATCCGGATCCGCGCTAGTCTGACTCTCATCCTCCACGTGGTGTGTCGCAGCTCGCTTGCTCATCTGCGGACACTTGCGTTGGAGATGCCCCACTCTCAGACAGCCTTTGCAACTATATTGTTTAAATCGGCATTGTTGGTGCCGATGTTTTCCCCCACAATGCCAACACAGAGAAGTTGGATACATTCCTGCTGGCGGACTTTGGGCAGCCACAGGTTTTGCGAACGCAGCCGGATAGGCCCTGCCATGTGCCGCTCTGCCGAACGCCAAATCAATTGCATTTACAGTACTTGCCGAGGTTCAGTTCTTCACCGATATTTGCTTTGAACTCCTGTCCGTCGTCATACCTGATTGAGTGATCTGGATGGCCCTTTTTAAATCCAACTCCTCCATTGTCAGAAGTTTGCGCAGGATCACCTCGTGGTTGATACCGATAACAAAGAAGTCCCGCAGCATGTCTGCCAACGCCGTCCCGAACTTGCACGGTCTTGCTCGACATCTCAGGTCGGCAATGAATTCCGCCACGCTCTGGCCCTCCGATCAAACGTGTGTATAAAACCTGTATCTCGAGATGATGATGCCGTCATCTGGCTTGAGGTGCTCCCGTACCAATGTACACAACGGCTCGTACGTTTTCTCTGTTGGGCCACTAGGCATGAGTAGATTCTTTATCAGACTGTAGATCTTTGAACCGCACACAGTGAGGAACACGGCCCGGTGCTGATCTGCATCGTCAACCCCCTTCATTTTGTTGGCCACGAAGTACTGGTTCAAATGGCTCACAAAGTCTTACCAATCTTCTCCCTCCACGAATCGTGATAAAAATCCAATCGTGCTCATTTTGCAAACAAAGGTTCTTGTATTCTCGTCATCAAATGTTATGTATGCAATAAAGGTTCAAACTGAGTACTGTTTAATTAAGCACGGTACAACCTTGGCTCTGTTTTATTTAGGCCCAAAGTGCCTGACTCTCAAAATAGCTGGCCTTTTATACCTGAGCAGCACCATGTGCGCGTGCTCAGTGGCCTCCAACAATTCCGCCATCTGGTGGCTACAAACAGAATGTATATACATGACACATGGAATCCAGGATGGTAGTGGAGAGTTAAACTGGGTGTAATGCATGGGGATAATGGGGCTGAAATTGCCTATTTTCTGCGCCCCATTTGCACCTCCGGGAGGCACTAATGGGGCCAATGGCCTTTTCGCCCGACAGCGGGCGGAGCGGTAGCGCCTCAGGCAAAATTGCCCCTGAGATTTTTGGGACGATTTGTCGGTAGCACCGCGCCCCGCGTTTAGTGCCCCGGGCCAACACACAACAGGCAATGATGTAATCGCCGTGTGCGCCAACCCCTTTGCGCCCCGCGCCGACCCCTTTGTGGCTTGTGGGAGAAATTGCCCCATGGGCCAGGAGGCTGGCACGGGCCGATGTCAGCGGGGTGCTGACATCCGCCCGAGCACCCCTTAAAGGGAAGGCCGTGTGCACCCCATGCCGCCATTTTATTTTGTCAGCCGACTCTTTTGACAGCACAACAATGGCAGCCCTCGCCTCGACCGGGCTGCCATTGTGCAGTCCGGCACATCCTTTTGGGTGCCCGGCCGCTGGCCTGGTCGAGCGCATCCCTGGCGGCCCTGTGCCAGCCACCAAAAGGCCTGCAGAGTGCGCAGCGGCCAACCCCTTTTCTGAAGGGGAGGGACACTGCAGCATGTCAGTGCTACACGGAGCTTCCGCATAGCGCTGACCTCTTCAGCGTGGCACTGAACTCAGCGCTGTGCTGACACCCTGCGAGTGCCCCTCCAATGAGAAACTCTGCCTTGTTGGAGGGGTGCAAAGCCTAATTGCACGCTGGGGGCGGAACTTCTGGCCCGGGCGATAAAAGTCCCGGGCCGGAAGGTTACCGCCCTCAAACGAGCAATTTCGACCCCAATGTCTCTGGAGCAAAATATGTAAATGAAGATAAGGAGGAGGCTGAGGACGGAGCCTTGAGGTACTCCAGAGGTGACCATGTGGAAGAAAAAACTATTGCTGGGGATGGGACAGGCGGGAGTGGAACCAAGTGAGGGCAGTCCCCTAGAAATGCATGATGGAGTGAAGCACGCTAGTGGTCAACCTTGTTGAATACCATAGAGGAGTTGCATTTAAGGGAGGGATAAATTAATCAGGTTGAATAATGTGGATTAAAATGCTAAATTGAAATCCTGAACTTTAAGGCTTCATCAAGAAATGATGTATTTCTTTTCTTGTTTCTTTGTTGTGTTTCTTTTCTTGAAAATTTCACGTATGAGAGCTGATTTCACAAATGCACATCCCAGAGGAGGTCTCCCATTAAGTGCGCATATTGGGAAATCATGGGTGTGCACCATTTTCCATCCATTAAAAATTAGCCAGAAATCACATTTATAATATAACAGAAGTCACAAAATTCTGGAACAAAAATTGTTAAACTTACCCACAAAATTGATAATTTATTATTAGAAATGGCTGCTGTTGTGTCCTTAGATGCTCTAACAATGACTCCTTGAGGCAATGTGTTGTACTTGAACTGTAGTGACCTTAGTCCTTTATTAGTTAACTCAGAGTGAGGATCACACCTGGTGGCCTGCCTTTTATACTAGGCCAGGCACACCTGTACAGGTAACCTACAAGTCTCCCACTGCTGTGCCCTCTGGTGGCACACCTTAAGATAGTACCAACAGTAGCCGTATAGGATACATGACATTACTCCCCCTTGAACCCTCAGTGCAAATCGCCCCTGCATTGACTGAGCTCTGGGCTTAGCTCTATATGGGTTTTGTCTGGTAGACCTCTGGCAGGCCCGCTCAACCTTGGGTGGGTAGTGGGTGCAGTAACTTGCTGGTGGTTGCTGTTTGTGTGTGTGTTCCTGACCACTCCATTCTCTCCCCCCCTCCCACGTTGGTGTGGCGGGGGCTCCTGACATTCATGTACATTTGAGTTCAGGTAAGTGGGTTTTGCGTTTTTTTTGTGGTTCCGTGTGCGACAAGAGCGTTAGATGCTTTGTCGATGAGGTGACTGGTGCGTGAGCACGAGCTAGTTCCGGAGCTGCTGGGTTGTGACCCTGCAGTCTGGTGGCGGCTCAGTGCCCGGTGCTGGCAGTGGAAACCCGGTTGGCTCACGTAGCCTGCTCTCAGGGCTGTTGCCGTTGTCCCTAGCGTCAGGCAGGTTCACAGATGTCTGTGACCCCCCCCCATCCTTCCTTTACGCCCTGGTCCCAGCTGCTCCCTGAGGAGCTGTCGTCTAGCAGTGCACTGCTGACTCGCTGGCCTGGCTGGTGCTTGTTTCCTCTGGGGAAACAGTGGCGGGTGACCCTACATCTAGGGATATGGCCTTGGTGCAGTCTGCTCCTTCAGGCTCGTGGCCATTGGTGCCATCTGTTGTCTGAGAGATGGAGCCGACCCACGGCATGGTATCACTACCGTTGCCGTTGCTCTGCTGAGATCGCTTGCTTTGCAGCTTGTGTCTGTTGGCTGCTTGTGGCCACACTTCGTGGTGCATGACTCTGGTCCCCGGGACGCAGGCTACAGCATTGGGTAGCTCGCTGGACCTGATGGGTGTCTGCCCGCTGCATTGGCTGTGTGCAGTGGGAACCCTGCATCGCACAGCTTTTCCTTACTTATGATGGACACTATGAAGGTCCGATCACGATCGCGCGACTTTTCCTCGCTGGTTGCATATGCACAGTTCAGATCATCAATTACACATTATACATAATCGCGTGACTTTTTCTCGCCAGTTGCATGTATACAATTCCAATTATCAGTTATACATTTTACATGGTCAGTTACACGCTTTACATAATCCGTTACACCTTTAGTCTCTAACTTACAATTACTGTTACATTGCTTAAATGTGTGGAACTGTCCCTTTAAGTATGGTGAGTTGCAGGCCTCCTTTAAGAGAGCCTTGCTTGCTTTACCCCAATCCTCTTCTCCGTATGATGCCACGTGTTGCTCCATCAGTGCTGTACCTCGTGGTCTGGCCGTGGCCATCTTTGTCTTCAGCGCATTACCTTGTGGCTCGGGCGCCATCTTTTCTTTGTCCACGATGTTGACTGCGGCGATCCTCTTCTCCCTGGGTTCTGCCTCCGAAGCTGGGAAGTCGTCTCTGGATCCGATTTTCTTTCTCCAGAGTCCTGCCACTGCAGCCTGGAAGGTGCACTCGGGTCGTCCCAGCTGCATCATCTCCATGTAGTCATGCTCGGCGGTCTGTGCTTCGGGTGCTGTGCTGATCTGCTCTCTGGTGCCGGATCCAACCTCAGGTGAGGGTTTGCTTTGCCTCTGAGCGCAGAGGACGTCGATCGCTGGAGGGATGAAGTCTTCCCACTTCCAATGGATTTTCTCCATCCACCTTCTGTCAAGCAGCGTTGGTCCATCACCTGCAACGATCCACAGAGGTAACTTGTGCACCCAGCCATCATGGAGTACCTTTACATCCGCACTACCAACGACTGGGATAAGTTCATCGGTGTAGGTGCGCAGCTTTGCCTGAACTGGGTCCAACTTGGGTTGTTCAGTTTGATTGTCCCATAGCCTCTTAAAGGCTTCTTGATTCATTACTGACTGGCTCGCCCCCGTGTCTACTTCCATGAAGACTGGAATGCCATCTATCTCGACTTCCATCCTCAACGGGGAATGCTCGATGGTGCAGGTAAACATGCTATATACCTCATCGTGGGGCTGAGCTGCCTCTCTGCCTATTGTTTCATAATCCGCGCTGGATTCATGGCCATCTGCAGACTCTTCATCAACACAGTGAGTCATATTTCTCTTACACATTTGCTAGAGGTGGCCCTTTGTGCTGCAGCCTTTACACACATAGTCTTTAAAGCAGCACTGGTGAGCCCTGTGATTCCCTCCACAACGCCAGCATGGAGCTACTCGACTATCCCTCCTCGGCAGACTCTGAGTTAAGAGACTTGGGGCCTGTCCTCTCTTCTCTGAGAAGGTCCGTTGTATAGTTCAGCCTCTAAAAGGCGCCACTCTGTGCACAGTACTTGCCGGGTTTGAGTCCTGAGGGTGAGTCATCTGCCTAGAACCGCAGGTCGAGGTCATGAATGCCTGGCTCACGGAGATGACCTTCTGCAGTGTGACTGTGGTATCCGCCGACAGTAGCTTATGAAGAAGGCCCTCATGGCCGATTGCAATGACAGAAATGTCCTGCAGCGCTTCGGTGAGGTGGTCGCCGAAATTACACGGTGCCGCCAGTCTCCTGAAGTCTGCTGTGTATTTCGTGATTTCCTGACCTTCGGGCCGTTATTGGGTGTAGAATCGGTGTCTGGCTGTGAGGATGCTCTCCTTGGGCTTGAGTTGCTCATAGATCAGTGTTACGAGCTCTCCGTACGTCTAGGTCGTTGTTTTCGCTGGTGCCAACAAGTGCCTGACGAGGCCATAGACCGTGGGCCCACATGCGAACCTTCAATCACTAACTCCAGTAGTGCATTCCACAGCCTTTGTAAAAATGTTTCTCGTGCTCTCTGTCCTAAATTCCTAATATTAATCTTGTATATATGTCCCCTCGTTCTAGACCCCCAATCACTGGAAGCATTGGGCTGCTTTTCAACTGCTGACTATCTGTTTCTCACCTCAGTTATGTTGAATTAGTGGCCTAATGAGCCGAATGAACAGATAATAGTGCACAGTCTCTGCTTGTATTTGGACGTACTGAGCACCTTGGACACATTGTAGGCTTCAGGTCTCTGCCTGATTTTTCAGGGTGCCTGACCCTAAAAAGTTCAGCATAGTACTGGCATATGCAGTACCAAGTGTCATACAGAGCCATGAAGACCTGCAAGATCCCGGGTTTGATTCCTGGTTAAAGCAAGTGATCTCAACTGGGCAAAGAGCAGGAATGACATAACTGAAATAAAAACAGAAAATGCTGGAAATCTCAGCAGGTCAGGCAGCATCTGTGGAGAGGAAGCAGAGTTCACGTTTCGGGTCGATGTCCCTTCGTCAGAACTGGAGAATGTTCGGAAAGAACAGATTCTTAACAAGCACTGAAAGGGGGAGGGGAAGAAAGAACAAAAGGGAAGGTCTGTGATAGGTTGGAAGACAGGAGAGATTAGAGAGACAAAAGGGATGATGGGCCAAATTCAAATGGTAATACCAGGAGTTAGAAAAACATTAGTCAAGATAGGGTGTGAATGGTGGGATAAGGACCAACTGCCATTAGAGACAAGGAGAAAAAAAGATAGAAAAAAAACAGGTTCTGAGGTGAGAAAAGTGAGCCAAAGATTGGCAGTGGTTACGCTCTGAAATTGTTGAACTCGATGTTGAGTCCAGAAGGCTGTAAAGTGCCTAAACGAAAGATGAGGTGCTGTTCCTGGAGCTTGCGTTGAGCTTCATTGGAACAGTGCAGGAGACCGAGGTCAGAATGGGAATGGAGTGGAGAATTAAAGTGACAGGTGACCAGAAGCTCGGGGTCACACTTGTGGACTGAACGGAGGTGCTCCGCAAAGTGGTCACCCAATCTACCCTTGGACTCTCCAATGTAGAGGAGACCACATCGTGAGCACCGAATACAGTATATTAAATTGAAAAAAGTACAAGTAAATCACTGTTTCACCTGGAAGGAGTATTTGGGGCCCTGGATAGTGGGAAGGGAGGAAGTAAAAGGACAGGTGTTGCATCTCCTGCGCTTGCAAGGGAAGGTGCCGTGGGAAGGAGAGGGGTGCTGGGGGTGACTGCAGAATGGACCAGGGTGTCGCGGAGGGAGTGGTCCCTTCGGAATGATCTCAGTATTCCCTGGATATGGAGAGCGAAAAAAAATCCATCAGGGCTCTAGCACTTGATCACTATGCAGTGATGCTTACTGAGATGTGTGTGGGTATGGGTGTGAGGACAGGATTGGGCTCAAATGTGATAACCCAATGTATAAATAGCCCACCAGTGCTTGGTTCTAGGTTCACATACAAAGAAAGTTCAGTTAGATGAGGAAAAAGGAAATTAATGGGCAAATTAAGCCCATGTCCCAGCATGAATGGCACCTTCAGAAGAGTCGAAACTGAAGAAACATATCAATCCAAATGAATTGAACACTATTGTAGAATAGTGGTGGAAATTTTGACCCCCTAAAACGGGTTGGTTCCGATCCCTCCCTCCTCTGCGTTCTCCGGCTGCGGCTTCCGATTTCCCCCGACTCTTCCCATCTGTGATATATTCCTTACGACATCACAAACACACACATACACAAGATGGCTCTACAGGAACTTGTTATGTAACCTTGTCACATGATCCTTTTATTATATACATCAGTAGTTGCATTATCACAGTAGTCCAATAGGGGGAGCTCTATATTACACCATCTAACCCCCCACCCCCCAGACACTTCTGATCTCCCCCGCTCCTCCACCTCGACCCTTCCGATCACCCCACCGACACCTCTGATCTCCCACTCCCACCAGCCTTTCTGATCCCTCTGTCCCTCCTCTCCGCTCCCTGGCTGTGACTTGGTGCTGCACGCTGACTCGCCTGACAGTCAGCCAGCCAGCCAGCCTCTCAAACTAGCTGGCTGCAGCCAGGAAATGGAGACAAAAAATGGCCCGAGGGAAACCCGTTTTTCCGGGTTTCATGACTGCAAAATGTTTCCTTGATCCCTCCCTGCCTCCGAGCTAATATCAGGGCCAGTGTGTTTTAATGTAAGTGTACAGGTTGCATCGTATAAACTCTGTGAAATTCAATTTATAACTTAGTGTTCTTCAGAAAAACACAAGAGGCTGGAAATTTGGTAACGCCCATTTTGAGGCGTGAATGCTGTCGGGGCGGTAACTGTAGCGCCCTCAGAATGTTTGTGCCACCTACCGCAAAATTAGGTTTCAGCGCCCCAAGAGAGAAAGGGAGCGCTAAATCAGTCGTTCCACAATTCTCTTAGAGAGGTGGAACCGAAAATCTCAGCCATAAATTTCCAGAACGAATGCGCATGCTGTGAAGGCATCATACACACACACATGTACATTCTTATAAAGGCGTGGTAAGATAAGTATGCCCATACACAGTTTCAACTTCTCAGTCTGCTTGGAGCAGGAAAATGGATGAACAAGAAGGATGCCAGCATGCCCACTGCTTCTTGCCCGCGGCCGTCGAGACATTAATCGAGGCAGTGGAGAGGCGCTGGAATGTGCTGCAATCTCTTTGTTGAAGGAGGCCCGTTCCTAGAGTGTTTAGAAGGCTATGGAGGTAGATGGCCCAGCACATCTCTGCCAGGAACACGGTGGCCAGAACTGCGACACAATGTCGCAAGAATTTCAATGACCTCACTAGGGTCGTCAGGGTGAGTACCCTTTCTATAAACCTTGCAATGCCATAACGTTAACCTCACTGTCACACTATGTGTACCAGGCCACGGTCTTCGTTGGTGTAGCCACCATAAAAGTTCAGGCTCAGCTCAGCAGCCATGCCCTGCCCATCCAAGTGTCGCTGACCTTCTTGTTCCCTACTAAGCCTGACCCTTCCTCGTCTTACCGTTTCACTGTTGATATGCGTTCGCAACACTTCAGCCTCAATCTTAATCTTAGGTGGTTGTCACCTAATCCCACCATTCACACAGCCACTCTGCACAGCCATGTAGAGTCAAATGGAGATCTGCACACTTTCATACAGTAGCAACTATTCAACTATGGAAGGCACATGTGCACACGATGAGCTGCACACTCACACACACCTTCTTATGTTTGTTATTGCAGTCGAAACTGGCACACAGCAGGAGCGAGCAGATATACACCGGAGATGGGGAGTCTGCCATTCAGGATCTCACGGAGGTGGAGGAGCGACAGTTGATGGGCACACCAGTTGGTGCGGTAGCGGTCGTCGATGCTAATGCCTTTTGCATTTTATGTGAGACCCTTTACCCTTGATACCACATGCCTTACCCCCTTTACATATCAATGTCCAATGCCACCTCCTTCTTCCCTTCCTGCCCCCTCCCCTGCTGCTAACCACAGTTTTGTTGCTTTGTGCTTACAGATGATGAGCACATCAACTTGCCTGTGGGCCCGCCACATCGAACAATGAAGGAAACAAGGAGAAAGGGGACGGCAGTGGTGCACCAGATGGGGACGCTCCATCAGTTGCACTGAGTGGGGACACCACCTGGGGTTTGAAGAGCCTGAGGCTCATGGCCCCAGTAGCCTGCAGCAACACCCAGCGTGAGGGGAAGCTCAGGGGCCAGTGCCCCGGCGTCCTGCTCAGAGACACTCAGAGGTGGACCTGGATTTGGAGGCTATGTCGAGAGAGTCCATGGTAATAAGAACATAAGAACATAAGAATTAGGAACAGGAATAGGCCATCTAGCCCCTCGAGCCTGCTCCGCCATTCAGCAAGATCATGGCTGATCTGGCCGTGGACTCAGCTCCACATATCTTGTTGAGTGGCGGAGCAGGCTCGAGGAGCTAGATGGCCTACTCCTGTTCCTAATTCTTATGTTATGTTCTTATTGCCACTGTGCCTCCTCTGTGGCTGCTGCTCCTCCTCCTCATCTGGCTGGTCATTTGGGGCTTCGGTGGGCTCCTCTTCCTTTTCCTCCTCCTCCTCCTGAGGTGGAGCTGCAATCCCCACTGGCAGGGCCTGGGTCCTCATTATGGCCAAGTTGTGCAACATGCAACACACCACAATGAATAGCGACACCTATTGAGGGGAGTATTGAAGGATGCCTCCACAGCGGTCCATGCATCAGAAACACTGCTTCAGAACCCTTGTTTTCTGCTCGGTGATGTTCCGGGTGGCCGCATGGCTCTCGTTGTAGCGATGCTCTGCTTAGGTGGTGGGGCTGCGGAGGGGAATCATTAGCCAGGTGGCTAGGCCGAATCCTATGTGCCCGAGCAGCCAGCGGTTCCCGTGGTGGCCGAAACAATCGTGACACAGTGCTCTCACGCAGGATGGACGCATCATGTGCGCTGCCAGGATAGCGGGCATTCACTGTGAGGATGCACTGCATGTGGTCACGCAACAGCTGCACATTCAGGGAGTGGTATCCCTTTCGGTTTTGGCATCTGGAATTCCTGAACCCTCGGGAAGCCCACTCCCGCATCGTTCCCTCTGTTGTCCCCCAAGGATCTGTCCTTGGCCCCCTCCTATTTCTCATCTATATGCTGCCCCTTGGCGACATCATCCAAAAACACAGTCAGTTTCCACAAGTAGGCTGACGATGCCCAGCTCGACCTCACCACCACTTCTCTCGACCCCTCTATGGTCTCTAAATTGTCAAACTGCTTGTCCGACATCCAGTACTGGATGAGCAGAAATTTTCTCCAATTAAATATTGGGAAGACCAAAGATATTGTCTTTGGTTCCCACCACAAACTGCGTTCCCTAGCCACCAACTCCACCCCTCTCCCTAGCATCTGTCTGAGGCTGAACCAGACTGTTCGCAACCTAGGCGTCATATTTGACCCTAAAATGAGCTTATGGCCACATATCCGTGGCATAACTAAAACCGGCTATTTCCACCTCCGTAACATTGCCCGTCTCTGCCCCTGCCTCAGCTCATCTGCTGCTGAAACCCTCATCCATGCCTTGGTTACCCCTAGACTTGACTACTCCAATGCACTCCTGGCAGGCTTCCCACATTCTACATTACTTAAACTTGAGGTCATCCAAAACTCGGCTGCCGGTGTCCTAACTCGCACCAAGTCCCGCTCACCCATCATCCCTGTGCTCACCGACCTACATTGGTTCCCGGTTAAGCAATGCCTCAATTTTAAAATTCTCATCCTTATTTCCAAATCCTCCATGGCCTTGCCCCTCTCTATCTCTGTAATCTTCTTCAGCCTCATAACACCCCCGAGATGTCTGTGCTCCTCAAATTCTGCCCTCTTGAGCATCCCTGATTATAATCGCTCAACCATTGGTGCCGTGTCTTCAGTTGTCTGGACTCCAAGCTCTGGAACTCCCTCCCTAAACCTCTCCTCTCTACCTCTCTTTCCTCCTTTAAGATGATCCTTAAAACCTACCTCTTTAATCAAGCTTCTGGTCATTGCCGTAATTTCTGCTTATGTGGCTCAATGTCAAATTTATTTGTTTTGTCTTAAAACACACCTGTGAAATGCCTTGGGATGTTTTACTAATTTAAAGGTGCTATATAAATACAAGTTGCTGTTGTTGTTATGTACTCAGTCTGTACAGAACCTGTTTCACGTCGCGGATGCAGCGATGTGCAGCGAATTGAGAGACGCTGTATATGTCCCCTGATGCAGCCTGGAAGGAGCCGGAGGCACAGAAGATCTGCGCCACAGTGACCTTCACTGTGACGGGCAGCGCAGTCCTGGTGCCAATGTCAGGCTGCAGGTCTGGCTGCTAGAGATGGTATATCTCTGTCAGGACCTCCTTTCGGATGCGCAGCCTTCTGACACACTGGTCTTCTGACATGTTGAGGAATGAGCGTAGCTCATGGTAAACCCATGGGGGTTAAGGCCTCCTGTCCCGACATCTACGGGGTCTCCTCAGTTGTGGGCCGACATGGCCAACAGCCCTTCTATCTTGACACCGCCTAACAAGAGCATGTAGAAGGCGTTGCTGGCATGCTAGTAATGCATCCATTTAATTCTCAAACTCAAGTTGCCAGGAACCTGTAAGGTCAGATAAATCTGCCGCTGCCAAGTAAGAGGTTCACGCACCGTGCTCTGTTGAAACGTTGCACTCACTGCGACCTCTGATTAATCTGGTTGCTCCTCCCTTCAAATAGTCTCCAGGTATTGCCTAAAGAGGGTAGGAATGCCTGGTTTCTCCGGCGTGTTCAGCAGCTGATGCTAAATGAGGTGGCCACACCTAATTTTGCGAGCGGGGCTCTAGTGGGTTGTTGCATGCGTACTGACGTCATGATCTGACTGAAGTTAGGCGGCGAGGCGATAGCATTTTGCACTGCTGGTAAACCTAAACCAAATTTCCCCGTGCGCCGCTACAATCTGCACTGCTAGGCGCTAAACCATTCGAGGTGCATTAATGGCCCCCTATGGCGCAATATGAGGTGCTACAAAACCACATTTTTTGCCCCAGGTCTTTTCAAGTATACAAAATATCAGTTTCATCAATAGGATCCAAACATTTGTGGGTTGTGATCCTGGTACTTTTTGCGTAATTGTGCCAGCAGTGTTCAGCTGGGCAACAGGGCGGGGGTGTACCTAATTTGCATGGGGCATATACAGGTGTACCTCAGGTATGCATTAGCCCAACACTGCTGGAAACTCCCACACCCACATGGTATCTGAGAGATTCCATGCCACTAGCTCTGTCCCTTCCACATCAGTGGCTTTGCAATGGGTGGCAGAGGCTTTGAGTGAGAAATCCCAGTTTAGTTAAGGATCCAGTGCATCTGGTATTAGGCCTTTTTCCAAGCCTTTCTGTCACACTCTCGCTGGAGGTAATTTGATTTAATGGTCTTGTAGATACATAGAGGAATTCTGTGCGGCTACACTTTGACGGGGATCATATTGGAAATTCGGCAGGCACTGCCCACGATTTTCCATTCATTAAAATTAAGACTCATAATGAAGAACAAAACTATATGCAGAATTACAATTGCAAGAACATCCATCAATGATTTCAGGTGGACAATAAGCATGGGCTTATAGCTCTGATAATCTTTTCCTAACTGGTTATATTCCACACATTTGTGTTCTCCAAATTGTTCTATACTTTTCCTGTATACCTGGATGAATATCTAGTCACGAACAAGATTACGAGATAGAAGAATAAGTACAGGTTGATTCCTGAGATGAAGGGGTTGTCATATGAAGAAAGGTTGAGCCTATACTCATTGTTTAGAAGACTGAGAGGTAATCTTATCAAAGTGTATAAGATTCTGAGGGGGCTTGACATGACAGATGCAGAGAGGATGTTTCCTCTCATGGGGGAATCTAGAACTAGGGGGCATAGTCTCAGAATAAGGGGTCGCTCATTTAAAACAGAAATGAGGAATTTCTTCTCTCAGAGGGTCATGAGTCTTTGGAATTCTCTACCCCAGAGAGCTATGGAGGCTGGGTCATTGAATTTATTTAAGGCGGACATAGACAGATTTTTGAGAGATAAGGGAGTCAAGGGGATATGGGGAAAGGGCAGGGAAGTGGAGCTGAGGCCATGATCAGATCAGCCATGATCTTCTTGAATGGTGGAGCAGGCTCAAGGGGCCAGATGGCCTACTCCTGTTCCTATTTGTTATGTTCTTATGTTCTACAGATAAAGATAATTGAATATTCTGTGGAACATTATAGCCCTGAAAACCTGGTTCCTTCTTCCCGCGGGCATTTGACTCAATTCTAGAGAAAAGATACGCACTTACCTTTTGCTGCTGCGCCCACCAGAGATCCCGGTCCTGAGGCCTCCTCTCCCTGCGCATCGGAGTGCGTGCACTTCTGGGCGGATGTGGAGCTGAAGCTGGAGTCACGTGGCACTGGGCAGCCAATCCTGGTAAAGTATTTTCTCATTCATAATAGTGGGAACTCCGTTACTAGGAGTTCTCATTATTATGATTGAGAAATACCCACCCAACACCAAAACACCAATAAAAAAATAGAAAAAAAATTACATATTAAAGTTAATGTCTCAGGAAGAAAAAATATTTTTCCGATTTTTAAAAAGAGTTTTAAAATTATGGTTTAAAATAAACTTACCTTAGTGGGCAGGGTTTTTAACATTAAAATGTGTTTTTAAAATTTTATTTTTCTATATTTTTGCATGCTTTAAAACTTTTACGCTGCTAAAAGTACGCTATGCACCTGCTTTTACCAGGCGCAAGAGTTTGAAGGACATTCGCTGGGCAAGAGATGGGCAAATAACACAATCTTACCCATGCGAATGTCCTTGCTGCCGCGATGTGTGCGATCTGTCAAGCCAGAACTTGGCAGATCGGAAAAAACGGTTTTCTGCACATGCGCCTCGCGCGCCGAAAACCGGCTTTTGCGATGCCTTCCCGAGTCCGTAAACACTCTGTACAGACACGGGGAGGACGCAATTTCAGGGCCAATAGCTCCTGAATCACTTGGACATTGAAAATATAATGCCAAGGAAGGCAGCCATTCTAGGATAAATAATTGTAGAGTGTAAGATTAGATAGACATTTTGGAGCAGTTTCTTCCTTTAGGGCAGGAAGAAACTTTACAGAACGTTTCCTCAGGAGACGGAATGTGTTGGGCAGAGTTCATCAAAACAGACTGCGGAAGGCGACTCCTTCATGGAAAAATTGGGCTGGGAAGTGTTCTAGACGTGAAGTTTTCCCTCATCAAACCAGTTAAATCCCTCTACATGCGCACATGTCCTTGTCAGGGAAACTGAAATAACCCCCCAGCACTGTTTACTAAGGCAAGACAAACAGGATTTGACAGAAGATGGGAATAATTCAGAATTTCAGCCAACTCCTGCATCACTCAGTGCAAGCTGGTTTGGTTAAGGTCAGTTTTAATAGAAATCTATGCAGGTAAGTTTTCCACAGGTCTTGTGCAAATCAAGATATTGATATTTTTGCAGATTCCATTGAAATTTTGAAGTTGCAAAGCTTTCAGGGAAGAAAACTGTATAAAATTGGATATATTTTGAAGCCATGTCTGGTATATTTCCATTATTTTGTCCGCCCCAAATATAAAATAACCAAGTGATTATTGGCTAGCAGCAAAATGCCACATTGCACTTTGTCTCATAGAGTAGGAGTTTCTGTTACAAATGTTCACAATGCCCCAGTCAAAATGGGCAGTAATGTTATTGTTATCAATCTTTGGTACTCACATTTCTGGGCAGCACTGAGTAACAGATTGAGCTGCCAGTACAACAAAGTCCTGCCCTACCACAGAATCACATTTCAGACACCTAAAAGGATGTATAAACATTTATTTTTTATGAGACTAAATTGCTGTACGAATGAACTTATGGATCTGATAGTTTATGAAGTTAAAGTTTATTCAAAAATGATTCACCTTCTCAAGAAGTGTGTGATGATGAAGGAGTTGGGGCTACTTAGTGAGCCTCACAGCAGCCAATGTAATGAAGGAAAGGCATCCAAAAGCATACATACTACAATATTTTGATAGTATATTGAAATACAGGCATCTAATCGAATCAAATGTGATGGAGGCCAACGGAATTTATTCAGCAAACTAGCCAGAGAGGAGCAGCCTCTTCCTCAATTAAATGAGAACATATCGCACAAACACTTCCTGGAATCCCAACATAAAACTCTCCTCAGCTGGCTCGGCCAACTGAGCCATTGAGGAAGCTCAAGCTTTTATCAGCTGCAGAAGTCAAAGTTTAAAATATATTGACTATGGAGCTGATAATGGGATTGGAGGTGTCTAAAGTACAGCTCCAATTTGAGTCCGGGGCCAGGAATTGTTAGGTGCTGAAGTTTGAGGCCTACTCAGTTACTCAATATGCACAGTGCATGACAATGCAGGCTACAAGCAATTTATTGTCACATGTATCTCAAGCCATCTGGGTGTGTTGAACACGAGCACCAAGTGTGCACAAGATGCATTAAAGCTATATTTTTCAGGTAAATGAAGGGAATCGTCATAGTGTAGCTGGGGCATCTGAAAGGCACTTAGTCATTCAGTGTCCCTTTCAAATGAGCTCTTTAAAAGAGAGCTGTACAAAATTTGACCTTTCTTCCTGAGTTATGTCTCTTCCATATAGGGTATTCATTCATTTTTTGTACCTTCAGAAGGCAATTTATGAATGGGGTTGTTGTGACCCAAAATCTGCTACAACTTTAATGGCAGCTAGCAGCCTTTTAATAGCTATTGGTGCCCAATAATCTGGCTACACCTAGCATGCCCAGTGGATGTAAAAGATCCCATGGTACTAGTCGAAGAAACATAGAAACATAGAAAATAGGTGCAGGAGTAGGCCATTCGACCCTTCAAGCCTGCACCACCATTCAATAAGATCATGGCTGATCATTCCCTCAGTACCCCTTTCCTGCTTTCTCTCCATACCCCTTGATCCCTTTAGCCGTAAGGGCCATATCTAATTCCCTCTTGAATATATCCAATGAACTGGCATCAACAACCCTCTGCGGTAGAGAATTCCACAGGTTAACAACTCTCTGAGTGAAGAAGTTTCTCCTCATCTCAGTCCTAAATGGCCTACCTCTTATCCTAAGATTGTGTTCCCTGGTTCTGGACTTCCCCATCATCGGGAACATTCTTCCTGCACCTAACCTGTCCAGTCCCGGCAGAATCTTAAAAGTTTCTATGAGATCCCCTCTCATCCTTCTAAACTCCAGTGTATAAAGGCCCAGTTGATCCAGTCTCTCCTCATATGTCAGTCCCGTCATCCCAGGAATCAGTCTGGTGAACCTTCGCTGCACTCCCTCAATAGCAAGAACGTTCTTCCTCAGATTAGGAGACCAAAACTGAACACAATATTCCAGGTGAGGCCTCACCAAGGCCCGGTACAACTGCAGTAAGACCTCCCTGCTCCTATACTCAAATCCTCTAGCTATGAAGGCCAACATACCATTTGACGTCTTCACCGCCTGCCGTACCTGCATGCCAACTTTCATTGACTGATGAACCATGACACCCAGGTCTCATTGCACCTCCCCCTTTCCTAATCTGCCGCCATTCAGATAATATTCTGCCTTCGTGATTTTGCCCTCAAAGTGGATAACCTCACATTTATCCACATTCTAATTCATCTGCCATGCATTTGCCCACTCACCTAACCTGTCCAAGTCACCCTGCAGCCTTTTAGCGTCCTCCTCACAGCTCACACTTTCACCCAGCTTAGTGTCATCTGCAAACTTGGAGATATTACATTCAATTCCTTCATCTAAATCTTTGATGTATATTGTAAATAGCTGGGGTCCCAGCACTGAGCCCTGCGACACTCCACTAGTCACTGCCTGCCATTCTGAAAAGGATCCGTTTATCCCGACTCTCTGCTTCCTGTCTGCCAACCAGTTCTCTATCCACGTCAGTACATTACCCCCAATACAATGTGCTTTGATTTTGCACACCAATCTCTTGTGTGGGACCTTATCAAAAGCCTTTTGAAAGTCTAATACACCACATCCACTGGTTCTCCCTTGTCCACTCTACTGGTTACATCCTCAAAAAATTCCAGAAGATTTGTCAAGCATGATTTCCCTTTCATAAATCCATGCTGACTTGGACCGATCCTGTCACTGCTTTCCAAATGCGCTGCTATTTCATCTTTAAAGAGCATGGGAGTTCTCCCTGGTGTCCTGGACAATATTTATCCTTCAACCAACATCACTAACAATGAGCTGGCCATTATCACATTGCTGTTTGTGGGAGCTTGCTCTGCGTAAATGGGCTGGCATGCTTCCTACATTACAACAATGACCACACTTCAAAGGTTCGTCATTGGCTGTAAGGCACTTTGGGATGTCCTGAGGTTGTGGAAGGTGCAATATAAATGCTAATTCTTTCTTTTTTCTTTATCATGTACTAAATGCTAAGAGAAGCACAAAAATATTTAAATAAGCTGTTGTGCATTCAAGTGCGAGTTTAGCCTCTTGCTCCCAATGTGTGTGTTGTGACTGATGTAAACTGTTCCAGTGCTGCTGTGCTGCGACTATATTAACTGCCCCTATATATGAGTTATTTCATTTCAATCATTTTAATATTGACAGAAACTGGATAGATAGACAGAAACTGCCAATAGAAAAGCATCATTTTTATTTTGAATTTCAAAATATGGTTTCTCAATGGACTAGAATCTGGCTCGAAAAATGTTGTCAATATGTTTTTCAGTATCTTAATTCGTAATCCTATATTTTCCACTAAGACCGGTTTCATTTCATTTTTCATTTCCTTTTTCATATGCCAGGTGCAGTCTCTGCAGTGCCCTAAGCATATGTGCTGCTCTCTCATCTTTTCCAAACTCCAAGATTCACTGCCTCAGATATTCGCTTGCTGATTCTATTCCATGCCAAACTCAATAATTCTGTGCTGTTGAATAAGAGGTTAGAACCAATCACACTGGATTTTCTTCAGTAATTCACGGGGTACCGAATTACATGAGGATTGAGAAGACAACTAAATAATAAAAAATAAAATTTGTGACTTTATGATGCCATTTGCAGAATAATTGCATTTGAAAGCTCTAATCAGCCTTGTAAGATTATTCTTAGTAGATCAAAACTTGCCAAACATCTTTCTGTCATTGTTACATACAAACAAAATTGTTCTGTAAATTATTGCCTGTGTCGGAGAATGTTTTTTCTATTAATTGTTTATGGTTTTAGTTTTGCTGTATTAGTAAAGCTCATGCATCTGTTAACAATACCAGCAGGAAGTTGATGAAATTAGCCCAAACATATACAATATACAATAAAAGAAAGTCTTGGATTTATATAGCGTCTTTCATGACCACCGGACATCTCAAAGCACTTTACAGCCAATGAAGTACTTTTGAAGTATATTCTCTGTTGTAATGTAGGAAATGCAGCAGCCAATTTGCACACAAGCAAGCTCCCACATACAGCAATGTGATAATGACCAGATCATCTGTTTTTGTTATGTTGATTGAGGGATAAATATTGGCCAGGACACTGGAGATAACTCCCCTGCTCTTCTTCGAAATAGTGCCATGGGATCTTTTACGTTCACCTGAGAGAGCAAACAGGGCCTTGGTTTAACGTCTCAACCGAAAGACGGCAGCTTAGTGCAACGCTCCCTCAGCATTGCACTGGAGTGCTCAAGTCTCTGAAGTGGGACTTGAATCCACAACATTCTGACTCAGAGGCAAGGGTGCTACCCACTGAGCCACAGCTGACACTGTAATTTAACACAAAATGATCTTCCTTTTTAACTTCTTTCAAGCCTGCCATTACGTCGATAATATATTCCGTAAGATCTTTTTCCACCCAACTTCCATTCTAAGCTTTAAATTCATTAAAAATATATTTCGATAGATAATTCCATCAAATTCAAAAGCTTTAAAGTCTGAAGCAGGGGTACTAATTTCCAAGCCTATAGCTAACTGCGACTCTGCTTTCGCCATCAAGCTCTCGAGTTTCTACCCAACCCATGGATGAAGTGACTAATCAACCCAATTCCTCGACGTGCTTTAGCTGCTCCTTCCTGGGTCTGCTTAGCCAATTAGAGGTATTCAGCACACACTGCAGAGATATGATTGCACCCTTTTGATCTAATGCAAGACTTAGACAGTAAAATTATTCCAAACATCTCGATCACCTGGTTCACAGAGTAATGACGGTGCCCTGTGAGCACATTGGTTTTTGACCTGTGGCAGTGGGGCTTCTAAATGAACTCACAGCCAGGATAGATTTTCAGTCCTTTGGGGGCCTTAGTCACTCTCTCTCAAAAAGCACTTTCTTCCTCTGCTTCATTTGGTCCAGCAGCACTTCTACACCTGCCTCAAGGAACCTGGGTCTCTCCTACAGAACTAACAAACATATTGCAATAGGAAGTCTTCAGCCTCTGCTCCCAAGCCAGCCTGGTCCTTTAAGCTGTTTAAGTCCTGAAGGTGCATGCTATTTACTGCCCCCAAATGGACAAGGTCCTAATGTGAGGCATCTACAATGGATGAGTCCATGAGGGGAGTTCTGATGGTATTGATAAACCATTGATGAGGTATCCAAGTGGAGTATATTCAATCTGGTTTAGATGAAGATACCAAAGTCTCATGGTGTCCTTATCCAGTGGAAAACAGCATTAATGGCTGATCCTCTCAAGTAACCTCATAATTTTAACTAAGCATAAATGAAGTATCGAATGCCTGCTCAGACTGGAATTCTTCTCAGAAATATTTATTCTTACTTTCTAAGTACGCTGCTGATAGTTTGAAAGAGGATCTCAGAGCCAAATCGCGCACACAATCTACCCAGTGTTCCTTTTGTTTGTCCAATTAAGAAGTTGAAGGTTTCCATTGGGCCCAGATTTATTATTTTTTCTTAATTTTTGCTGAGTTGACTGTTTGCCACCTTGGCCAGGATAACTAAGCTAAGGCATTGCTGCCTTTACTGTTACACCCTTCCCTGGAATTACTAATAAAATTAATGAGGGGAAATAGTGGTTAAGAGAAAGGCAAAGTCATCCAAGCAGGACCATTAGTGGCACAAAAAAACAAATAGCATTCTGTAGTTGTTCAAGAATTTGAAACTTGGATCAGGCACATGCTGAAAACCCAGAAGACATTTTGGATTAAAAAAAAATGTTTCAGGCCAGCAAGCCAGAAAAACCATGTAGCACAATGAAGTATACAGGGTTTCTCGTGCAGTGGATCAGTTGCAGTGGTAACTGATGGGGCATAAATGGTACAATTTTAAAGGGGGTGCAGGAACAGAGAGACCTAGGGGTTGACCTACACAAATCTTTGAAGGTGGCCGGACAAGTTGATAAAGCTATTAAAAACACATATGGGATCCTTGGCTTTATTAATAGAGGAATAGAGTACAAAAGCAAGGAAGTGATGTTAAACTTTTTTAAAAAATCACTGGTTAGTCCTCAGCTGGAGTATTGTGTCCAATTCCAGGCACCTCACTTCAGGAAGGATATTGAGGCCTTGGAGAGGATGCGGAAGAGATTCAGTATAATGGTACCAGTGACGAGAAACTTCAGTTATGTGGAGAGACTGGAGAAGCTGGGATGGTTCTCCTTAAAGCAGAGAAGGTTAAAAGGAGATTTAATAGAAGTGCTCAAAATTATGAAGGGTTTTAATAGGAAAATAGGGAGAAACTGTTTCCAATGGCTGGAGGGTCAGTAACCAGAGGACACAAATTTATGGTATTTGGCAAAAGAGGGGAAATAAGGAGAAATGTTTTTATGCAGCAAGTTGTTATGATAATGCACTACCTGAAAGGGCGGTAGAAGCAGATTCAATAATAATTTTCAAAAGGGAATTGTATATATACTTAGAAGGGAAAACATTTGCAGGTCTATGGGGAAAGAGCAGGGGAGTGAAACTAATTGGATAGTGTCATGTATGTAACCTTCATGTAACAACACTGCAATACTGTATATACTTGAGAAATGCACACATTGACCACAGGGGGTGAACTTGTGGGAGACACTCCTCACCTGGTCATCCAGGTATATAAAGGGAGGTCCCACGCAGGGTCATCACTTCTTGGTCCTGTGAATAAAGGTGCAGGTCACAGAGTGACCTTGTCCATAGAATGTGCCTCGTGTGGATTTGTGGTATTGTGTAAGGACTTTACAGATAGCTCTTTCAAAGTACTGCCACAGGCTATTGGCTATTGTACCAACAGGATAATTATTCAGGAGCTCATACAGTCACAGTGCCTGATCTGGTGGGGTTACCATTTGTCTTTACTGCATTCTCATAGGTGAATACTTCCAGTTTGCTTGTAGACATAGTTAATATACAAAGAATTCTAAAGAGAAAAATAGAGCTCACTTTTTAGCTTGTCATTTTCCTTATTATCAATTTTGATTTTAAAGCATTTATCCAATTCCCAGGTGCAGACATGGAGAAAGCATTACCCTCCCTGCCTCTGCCTGTCCATGAGGTTGAGGGAAGATAGCAGAGGAAATAGATTTTCTTGTTCTGTAGCAAGGAAAGCATTCAGCTCGCCGAGATTAGGTAAGCAGAGGTCAGTTAGAATACATTGTCCCAACTATATGCAAAGATTGGAAGAATCCAATCTTTTTATTCCACCATACAGGCTATACACATCCCTTCAGTTATAGTGCCAAACTAGTGTCCATGTACCAAGTTTGAGAATAGTTTCACCTGTCATCTTATGTCTACCATCATCTGAATTACAATTGCCTGAATTCAGAGGGGAAGACCTTAATCCCAACAGTTTTTCTGAATTGAAACAGAATTCTACAGTCCAAGTCTATTTTTAAAAATTCGTTCACAGGATGTGGGCATCACTGGTAAGGCCAACATTTATTGCCCATCCCTAATTGCCCTTAAGAAGGTGGTGGTGAGCCACCTTCGTGAACTGCTGCAGTCTGTGTGGTGATGGTACTCCCACAGTGCCGTTAGGAAGGGAGTTCCAGGATTTTGACCCAGTGATGATGAAGGAATGGCGATATGCTTCCAAATTAGGATGGTGTGTGACTTGGAGGGGAACGTGGAGGTGCCCTCATCCTTCTAGGTGGTAGAGGTCGCGGGTTTGGGAGGTGCTGCCGAAGAAGTCTTGGCAAGTTGCTGCAGTGCATCTTGTAGATGGTACACACTACAGACACGGTACACCGGTGATGGAGGAAGTGGATGTTTAAGGTGTTGGATGGGGTGCCAATCAAACGGGCTGCTTTGTCCTGGATGGTGTCGAGCTTCTTGAGTGTTGTTGGAGCTGCACTCATCCAGGTAAGTGGAGAGTATTTCATCACACTCCTGACTTGTGCCTTGTAGATGGTGGAAAGGCTTTGGGGAGTCAGGAGGTAGACACTCACCACAGGATACCCAGCCTCTGACCAGCTCTTGTTGCGACAGTATTTATGTGGCTGACCCAGTTAAGTTTCTGGTCAATGGTGACCCCCAGGATGTTGATGGTAGGGGATTCAGCAATGGTAATGCCATTGAATGTTAAGGGGCGGTGGTTAGATTCTCGCTTGTTGGAGATAGTCATTGCCTGACACTTCTTTGGCCCGAATTTTACTTGCCACTTATCAGTCAAAGCCTGAACGTTGTCCAGGTCTTACTGTATGCGGGCATGGACTGCTCCATTACCTGAGGAGTTGTGAATGGAACTGAACACTGTGCAATCATCAGCGAACATCCCCACTTCTGACCTTATGATGGAACGAAGGTCATTGATGAAACTGATACGTCCTTACTATACAGTATAAATGCACATGAGGCCCAGGCTTGAGAGAAGGTCAGTCTGTGACCTGTCCTTTATTCCATAGCACTCAAGTGATGAAGGTGGGTGGAGCTTCCCCTTTTATACCTGAAGGTCCAGATTAGGAGTGTCTCCCAAAAGTTCACCACCTAATGGTCATTGTTCTCACAGTGTACAACTTGTCAGTTTATACATAGGTTACAATGCTGGTTGAATACATGGCATCACCTCCCCCCCCCCCCCCCAAGTCTTATTGGGATCACAGGTTGAGGTCTGGTGGTTTTACGCTCTCTTGTAGAGCGCCTGAGTTGGGGCTCCGGTTGTTGGGCGCTGGCCTGAGTGTCTGCTGTTTGCGGTGCATCAGGCCTGTCCGGACTGCCCACAGTGACTGGGCTCTCCTCCTTTTGGTTCCGGTGTTCTATCACCTGTGGTGGAGTGAACCCTATATCATGTTCTTCCTCTGCTTCTTCTATGGGGTTGCTGAACCTCCTTTTTGTTTGATCCACGTGTTTGCGGCAGATTTGTCCATTGGTAAGTTTAACTACCAAAATCCTATTCCGCTCTTTTGCAATCACAGTGCCTGCGAGCCATTTGGGCCCTGCAGCGTAGTTGAGGACAAAGACAGGGTCATTTACATCAATACATCGTGCCCTCGCATTCCTGTCATGGTAATCACATTGTGATTGGCACCTGCTCTTGACAATTTCTTTCATGGTGGGGTGTATAAGGGATAACCTGGTTTTGAGCGTCCTTTTCATTAGCAGCCCTGCGGGTGGAACCCCTGTGAGCGAGTGTGGTCGGGATCTGTAGACCAACAGGAAGCGTGATAAGCGACTTTGTAGGGAACCCCCTTGGATTCTGAGCATCCCCTGTTTGATTATCTGCACTGTTCGTTCTGCCTGGCCGTTTGAGGCCGGCTTGAACGGTGCCGTTCTGACATGGTTAATTCCATTGCCTGCCATGAAGTCCTGGAATTCAGTGCTTGTGAAGCATGGGCCATTGTCGCTGACCAAGATATCTGGTAGACCATGGGCGGCGAACATTGCCTGTAGACCTTCTACCGTGGCAGAGGATGTGCTTGAATTTAAAATGTCACACTCGATCCATTTGGAGTAGGCGTCTACTACAACCAAAATCATTTTTCCCACGAAAGGACCTGCATAGTCCACATGGATGCGTGACCAAGGCTTGGCGGGCAGGACTAAGGGCTAAGGGGGACTTCCCTGGGCGTATTGCCCAGCTGGGCACACGTGTTGCACCTGCGAACACAAAATTCCAGATCTGCGTCTATCCCTGGTCACCAAACGTGTGACCTGGCAATTGCCTTCATCATAACAATGCCCGGGTGCTCATTGTGGAGTTCTCTGATGAACACCTCTCTGCCCATCTGGGGCATGACTACACGGTTTCCCCACAGTAGGCAATCGGCCTGAATCGAGAGTTAATCCTTGCGCCTGTGAAATGGTTTAAATTTCTCAGGGCATGCCCTGTACGTGGCTACCCAGTCCCCATTCAGGACACATTTCTTGACTAGAGACAATAGCGGGTCTCTATTTGTCCAGACTTTAATCTGACGGGCTGTCATGGGTGAGCCTTCGCTTCTGAAAGCTTCAACAGCCATGACCATCTCAGCAGCATGCTTGGTAGTCCCCTCAGTGGTGGCTAGTGGGAGCCTGCTGAGTGCATCGGCGCAGTTTTCGGTGACCGGTCTGTGCCGAAATGTATAGTTATAGGCGGCTAACGTGAGTGCCCACCTCTGTATGTGGGCCGATGCATTTGCATTTATGGCCTTGTTGTCGGCCAAAAGGGACGTTAGAGGTTTGTGATCTGTCTCCAGCTCAAATTTCCTGCCAAACAGGTGTTGGTGCATTTTCTTTACCGCATATACACATGCAAGCGCCTCCTTTTCTACCATCCCGTAGCCCCTTTCTGCCTGGGACAGACTTCTGGAGGCATAAGCTACTGGCTGTAATTGACCTTTGGCATTGACATGCTGCAATACACACCCGACACCATAGGATGACACATCGCACATTAACACATGTTTCTTACATGGGTCATATAGCGTTAACAGATTGTCGGAACATAACAAATTGCGTGCTCTATTAAAAGCCCTTTCCTGGCTGTCCCCCCAGACCCATTCGCAACCTTTGCGTAGGAGCACGTGTAGCGACTCTAGCAGTGTGCTCAATTTGGGAAGAAAGTTACCAAAATAGTTCAGGAGCCCCAGGAACGAACGCAACTCTGTCGTGTTACAGGGTCTAGGTGCTCTCTGGATCGCTTCCGTCTTGGACGCAGTAGGGCTGATCCCCTCTGCTGCTACCCTCATCCCCATGAATTCTACTTCTGGAGCTAGGAAGACGCACTTCGCCTTTTTCAGTCGCAGCCCTACCCGGTCCAGTCTGCGTAGCACCTCCTCCAGGTTGTGGAGGTGTTCTTCAGTATCGTAACCCGTAATGAGGATGTCGTCTTGAAAAACCACCATCCTTGGAATCGACTTGAGGAGGCTTTCCATATTTCGTTGGAAGATCGCGGCAGCCGAACGAATCCTGAACGGACATCTGTTGTACTCAAACAACCCCTTGTGTGTCCTGATGGTGGTCAGCTTCTTCGACTCACTCGCCAGCTCCTGGGTCATGTAAGCGGAGGTCAGGTCCAATTTTGAAAAAAGTTTCCAACCGGATAACGTCGCAAAGAGGTCCTCCGCTCTCGGTAGCGGGTACTGGTCTTGGAGTGACACCCGATTGATGATGGCCTTGTAATCACCACATATCCTGACCAACCCATCCGCCTTGAACACCACAATCGGGCTCGCCCAGTCACTGAATTCGACTGGCAAGATGATGCCTTCCCTCAGCAGGCGGTCCAATTCCCCTTCTATCTTTTCCCGCATCATGTATGGCACCGCTCTGGCCTTGTGGTGTACTGGCCTGGCATCCGGGTTTACGTGAATCACTACCTTGGCCCCCATGAAAGTGCCAATACCGGGTTGAAACAGTGAGTCAAATTTGTCCAGGACCTGTGAGCATGATACTCGCTCCACAGAGGAAACTGCATTGACATCGCCCCATTTCCAGTTCATGACAGCAAGCCAACTCCTCCCCAGTCGTGCGGGACATTCCCCCGGGACAATCCAGAGTGGCAACCTGTTCTCCGAACCTTTGTGGGTCATGACTACCGTGGCGCTGCCTAGCACCGGAATGATCTCCTTTGTGTAAGTCCGTAGCTGTGCGTCAATCGGCGATAATTTTGGCCTCCTGGCCTTGGACGCCCACAACTTTTCGAACTGTTTGATACTCATCAGGGACTGGCTGGCCCCTGTGTCTAGCTCCATTGATACTGGGATGCCATTGAGGAGCACTTTCATCATTATCGGTGGCGTCCTGGTATATGAACTGTATACGTGCTCCACATGAACTCGCTGAACTTCAGCTTCCAGCGATTTCCCCCAGCGTTCATTTCTGCAATTTCTGCAGGTATTTTGCTCATCTCTGCAAACTCTGGCTGAGTGTGTGCTTCCACACCTCCAACATGAGCTGTCTCTGACTGCCTCTGTGACTGTCCTTAAGTGCGCCATTAACAGATTTTGATGGCTCCATTACTGGCCGCATTGTCCCTTGCAATGGCGTGAATCGCCGTTCGGCTAGCCATTGTCTCTGTCGAACTTCCCCTCTGGGTTCGACTACATGTTGGGGCATGCCCAATTGCCCTTATCTGCCTGGAGAACTGTGTGCTGCTTTAACAATGTTGAATCTCTGTCCCAACCATTCCTTAACACAGTACCTCTCGTCTGTTCTGCTAGTGGCCATGCTCGCGTGGTTTAAATCCCAGTTTCTCGTCGCCATTGATACGTCCTTACTACACAATATAAATGCACACGAGGCCCATACTTGAGAGAAGGTCAGTCTGTGACCTGTCCTTTATTCCTTAGCACTCAAGTGATGAAGGTGGGTGAAGCTTCCCCTTTTATACCTGAGGTCCAGGTTAGGAGTGTCTCCCAAAAGTTCACCACCTAGTGGTCATTGTTCTCACAATGTACAACTTGTCAGTTTATACATGGGTTACAATGCTGGTTGAATACATGACAACTGATGATGGTTGGGCCTATGCAACACTCAGTCCTCTGCTGTTTATATTTTATAATTGGTGTAAACATTTTAAATTACTGCTTGAAAGAGTGGAACATTTGAACACACAGACCATATTTTAAAGCGTTTAAAGAAAGACCTATAGAACTATGGAAGAAGTTAAGAGAACAAAAATAACAATTACCTTTTAAAGACTGTTCTGCAACAAATACTTGCAACATTTGAGACCGTGAAACCTCAGAAGCTTCCAGAAAGAATTATCTCGTTTAGAATACCAGTGAAACAATCTTTGAAATTTAATGAATGCACACTATTGGCTGGGAGCCTCATCTGCCAGACTTCCATTTTGGGAAATCACGGGCTTTCAAAATCCATGAAAACTGATAATTGACCACAGTTTCCCAATATGGGCATTTGCGAGTGAGGCTTACTGCCAATGCTACTGTTTGTTGGCCCTACACATAGATCTTTTTTTTTAATGGAAATTAGGAACACTTATCTGTACATGGATAACTAATTGGACTTGACCTTGGCTTCAGCGTGCACCTGATCCACTGAAAATTAGCAAATAAAAGTATCACAGAAATTGATTTAAAAAATGGATTGCGAATATCTGAGAGAATTTGTTTGCTGAGGTGTGACTGTTTCCAGATCACGTTTTGCTCCTGCCGCATTAGTATCTATCTTACTTTCTCATCAGGAAAATAATTTCTTCCCTTGAGACTTCTTTGCTGCACCTTAGGATGACATTGAAGAAGTTTTGTCTCCCTAAGGTCTGGCATGCAGTGTAGCCTGAACATTCCACAGGTTTGAGATTGTAAATCTTGTTCTCTAAAACTTAGTAAAGCCCTTGATCGCCTTGTGCTAGAATCACTGTAAATAAAGAAACAAAAGACAAAAGTAGGAAAAAAATCTGCTTCTATATATGATCCCATCATGTCCTCAGAATTTCCCTCACAACCAATTAATTACTTTTATTTTGAGGTGCTTTGGTTTTTATATACGCATATACAACACTAATGCCAAAGAACTTTAACAATTTAGTAAAGAATGAATAGATGATGAAGAATCAGTTATAATGAATTGCCTATTATTTTTAGAGCTGCAGTATCCCTCGTAACATATGAAAACGTATGAAGTGTAAAAACACAACCAACCATTTCTAATGGATCTGATTAAATGTCAGTGAGCTCCGCCCAAATACAGGCCTAATTTCTGGATGGGTGATTTTGACTTTCTAATATTGTATTAAACAGGTATTGTTCTCTCAGATTTCTGGCTTACAAACCATAAAGTTTTGCATATAAATAGCAGCTGGGTTAGAGTATCAACAATGCTGGGAAGAGAAAAGGGCCATTGAAATGATCACAGATAGTTTCAAAAACGTATTATTTTACCATCATTGAAACATTCAAAGGCAGTTTAAGAATAAACACTACACCAGGTTCCTACATTTCAACTATAATATTGGATTTTCGCAACTGGGTTTATAACGAGAATTTCAGCGTACAATGGAGAAACTAACAACTTACAACATATGTGTGAAACATATGAGATTTTCATCATCAGCTTTTTCTTTAGAGTTAAACTGTATTCCAGAGACTTTTATCTGCTATATTGGTCTTAATGCCTTCCTTTCGGGCATTGGTAATGCAGCTTTAGAGTATTTTTTGACATTATAGCGTTGGAACTTTAAAACCAAAATCTTGTTACTATTTCCATCTAGTGGCGGACGATGGTGCTGCAATTTAGTGAGAAGCCAGACTTTGGAGCAGATTTGGGCAAACTGAGCCTACTAGGCTGCTGGAGATTCCACTGTTTAGCATTGAAAATATGTTTAATAATCTGCAGGTAAATTCCAAAAGGTGTTCCATTGTGGGGTTGCTTTCCAATTTCAGAGTTCCCCATAATCTGCTGCCTCAATTTATTCAGATTGCAGCCACAAAATCAACCTGATTAAATCAAATTAAATGCATTTGCTAAACAACTTGACCAGTCCCACCCAGAACACAAAGCCATTTTGTTTCTATTTAATTCAGTAAATACTTGTCACCTTTCCCTTTTCGGTTGAGCTCATGCTGGCACACCACTAAAACAGCTCTAACAGTTCTTAAACCAAGTCCAACAATGAAGAAAGACATTCATTTTTGTAACGCCGTATCACACACCACAAAAATATCTCTAAGATGCAATGGATTTTGGAGTGTAGTTTGGTTTATGTGGGCAAACATGGTAGCCATTTTGCCTGTAGCAAGATCTCACAATCAGCACTGCAATGAATGACCAGTTAATTTGTTTTTCGTGGCATTAGTTGAAGGAGGAATGTTGAGCTGGACAAATACTGCCATGGGATCTTACAAAAAACAACCTGAACTACTGTAACAAGATCTCATCTGAAGGATAGCACTTCTGACAATACAGCAGTCCCCCAGTACTGTGCGAGTCTCAACCTGACCTGGATTATGCCTTGGATTTTCCTTTGCATTACTGCCCATTTTGGGACGAATTTGCTATGGTAAAATGAGAAAATTTCAATCTGAAAGGCTACTGCGTCAAATTGTGTACAAAAAACTGCACTTGAATTCCCCTCCCAAGAACTGCCAGTTCCATTTCAGGCCCGTCACAAGCCCGTATGTGCCACATTTAATTGAGGTAAGAGGATGTGGCTAAACACACCGCCCCAAATAATTACTGCCACTATATTAGTGGTGCTCAGAGTTGCTGCAAGATATCCCTATAGCAGCTACCATATCGAGGACGCCATTTTGTGTGCTTTAAGACGCTCCTTAAAACCTGCCTCTTTGATCAAGCTTTTGGTCATCTGTCCTAATATCTCCTTACCGTGACTTGGTGTTACATTTTGTCTGATTACACTCCTGTGAAACACCTTGGGATGTTTTACTACTTTAAAGGTGCTATATAAATACATGTTATTTCTGTTACTGAAAGCTGCTGTTTCTGTTCCTGCTTTTTTAGTACTTTTGGGCTTGAGTCAATTACTTTTATTCAGCACTGTTCAAAGTACTGCTTTGCACTCTAAACATGGATTTCTCAATGGGGATACATTTATTTTGTTACAAAGAGCAGCAAGACAATGAAGACATGGTAGAGGCCAGATTGGATGCTCTTAAGTCTGGATTTTAACGCACGGCAGGAGTCATACGAGTTGAAATCTTCAGGGTCTTATCTTTATGGGCTCCAACAGTGCTGGATCCACTTGCTGCCAGGTTGGCCTGATGGTGAAGCTATGCAGGCCTGGGGTTAAAATTGTAGTCAGAACCCGATGAAGTAAGCAGAGCCTGATCTCCGTATTTAAATAAGGACCCTGTGGCCTTCCAGCGATGTCTTGCTCACCTTCTCAAAACATTGCAACCCAAGGGAAGGCAGCAAGATCAGAGTGGGTAAGTCACTCTGGTCATTTTAACTGCCAGGTTAAACCAGGTGGTCAGGGTTAAAATCAGCCCTTTAGAATCAGTATCACTGAAGGTACCTTTTCCTTACACATACACACTCATTCACCAGGCTCCAAGGACCAAGAAGGTTAGACTTTGTCATCACTGCAGCACAAGAAGGAGAGGAAGTGAAACAGGAGAGACAGCAGACAGCTGCCAGAGTAAAGAGAGCACAACATTCAATAAATAAAAGTTGACTCACCAAACACCTAACTGTTCTCCTTCCACACAAAGTCCGCGGGGTCAATTTTGAGTCCCTTCACCTGGCATTAACGGGGCGGTAACTGCCTCAAAATGGGGTTGGTAGCCTCACCGCCCTGTTAACTCCAGCAATGATGCTGGCTCCATTTGGACAGGAACCTACCACCGGGCGTCCAAAACGATCGCCTGATTCAGACGATAGGCCACTTTTAATATGGATATCGGGTTCCTGTGACGTAAATATGTTCCTGTGGCAGCTCCGAGCAGTTCCATGGGCGATGGAAGAGAAGAGGTCCTCTAAAGGTAAGTGTACAATTATTTTTGTTCGCTCTTGCTCCTACGGGTCCCACAAAAATAATCTGGGCTGCTGCCGCCCGGGACTGCCACCCTCCACAACCCCGTCCTCACCTTACCACTGGTGACTGCTCAGGCTCAATTTCCAGTCTTCAGTCTGGTGAGCTGTGTTGGGACACCCTGTTTGAAGCCCTGCAACTCGTCTGATGAATTTAAATGGGTCGCAGCCTCAAGTCTTGCTCCAGTTATACCGGGTATTGGTGAGGCCACACCTGGAATACTGCGTGCATTTTTAAGAAAGGCTATATTTGCTTTGGAGGCAGTTCAGAGAAGGTTCACTAGGTTGGTTCTGTAGATGAGGGGGTTGACTTATGAGGAAAGGTTGAGTAGGTTGGGCCTCTACATAAGAACATAAGAAATAGGAACAGGAGTAGACCATACGGCCCCTCGAGCCTGCTCCGCCATTTAATAAGATCATGGCTGATCTGATCATGGACTCAGCTCCACTTCCCTGCCCACTCCCTATAACCCCTTATCGATTAAGAAACCGTCAATTTCTGTCTTAAATTTATTCAATGTCCCAGCTTCCACAGCTCTCTGAGGCAGCGAATTCCACAGATTCACAAACCTCAGAGAAGAAATTTCTTCTCATCTTTGTTTTAAATGTGCACTCTAGTTCGAGTCTCACCCATCAGTGGAAACACCCTCTCTGCATCCACCTTGTCAAGCCCCCTTATAATCTTACACGTCTCGATAAGATCACCTCTCATTCTTCTGAATTCCAATGAGCAGAGGCCCAACCTACTCAACCTTTCCTCATAAGTCAACCCCCTCATCCCTGGAATCAACCTAGTGAACCTTCTCTGAGCTGCCTCCAAAGCAAGTATATCCGTTCGTAAATATGGAAACCAAAACTGCACGCAGTATTCCAGGTGTGGCCTCACCAATACCGTGTATAGTTGTGGCAAGACTTCCTGCTTTTATACTCTATCCTCTTTGCAATAAAGGCCAAGATACCATTGGCCTTCCTGATCACTTGGATACTATCCTTTTGTGTTTCATGCACAAGTACCCCCAGGTTCCGCTGTACTGCGGCACTTTGCAATATTTCTCCATTTAAATAATAACTTGCTCTTTGATTTTTTCTGCAAAGTGCATGACCTCACACTTTCCAACATTATACTCCATCTGCCAAATTTTTGCCCACTTACTTAGACTGTCTATGTCCTTTTGCAGATTTTTTGTGTCCTCCTCACTCATTGCTTTTCCTCCCATTTTTGTATCATCAGCAAACTTAGCTACGTTTCACTCAGTCCCTTCTTCCAAGTCGTTAATATAGATTGTAAATAGTTGGGTCTCAGCACTGATCCCTGCGGCTTACTGGTTGCCAACCAGAGAATGAACCATTTATTCCGACTCTCTGTTCTCTGTTAGTTAGCCAATTCTCTATCCATGCTAATATATTACCCCCAATCCCGTGAACTTTTATCTTGTGCACTAACCTTTCATGTGGCACCTTGTCAAATACCTTCAAGAAGGATAGACAGAAAGGAAAAGGAGGTGGGGTAGCATTGCTGGTTAAAGAGGAGATTAACGCAATAGTAAGGAAGGACATTAGCTTGGATGATGTGGAATCTGTATGGGTAGAGCTGCGGAACATCAAAGGGCAGAAAACACTAGTGGGAGTTATGTACAGGCCACCAAACTGCAGTAGTGAGGTTTGGGATGGCTTCAAACAGGAAATTAGGGATGCGTGCAATAAAGGTGCAGCAGTTATCATGGATGACTTTAATCTACATACAGATTGGGCTAACCAAAATGGTAGCAATACGGTGGAGGAGGAGTTCCTGGAGTGTACAAGAGATGGTTTTCTAGACCAATATGTCAAGGAACCAACGAGAGAGCTGGTCATCCTAGACTGGGCGTTGTGTAATAAGAGAGAATTAGGGGGAAGAGTGACCATAATATGGTAGAATTCTTCATTAAGCTGGAGAGTGACAGTTAATTCAGAGACTAGAGTCCTGAACTTAAAGAAAGGTAACTTCGATGGTATGAGACGTGAATTGGCTAGATTAGACTGGCGAGTGATACTTAAAGGGTTGACGGTAGATAGGCAATGGCAGATATTTAAAGATCACATGACTAAATTTCAACAATTGTACATCCCTGTCTGGCGTAAAAATAAAACGGGGAAGGTGGCTCAACCATGGCTAACAGGGGAAATTAGGGATAGTGTTAAATCCAAGGAAGAGGCATATAAATTGGCCAGAAAAAGCAGCAAACCTGAGGACTGGGAGAAATTTAGAATTCAGCAGAGGAGGATAAAAGGATTAATTAGGAGGGAGAAAATAGAGAATGAGAGTAAGCTTGCAGGGAACATAAAAACTGACCGCAAAAGCTTCTATAGATATGTGAACAGAAAAAGATTAGTGAAGACAAATGTGGGTCCCTTGCAGTCAGAATCAGGTGAATTTATAATGGGGAACAAAGAAATGGCAGACCAATTGAACAGATACTTTGGTTCTGTCTTCACTAAAGACGACACAAATAACCTTCCGGAAATACTAGGGAACCGAGGGTCTAGCGAGAAGGAGGAACTGAAGGAAATCTTTATTAGTCAGGAAATTGTGTTAGGGAAATTGATGGGATTGAAGGCCGATAAATCCCCGGGGCCTGATATTCTGCATCCCAGAGTACTTAAGGAAGTGGCCCTAGAAATAATGGATGCATTGGTGGTAATTTTCCAACATTCTATAGACTCTGGATCAGTTCCTATGGATTGGAGGGTAGCTAATGTAACACCACTTTTTAAAAAAGGAGGGAGAGAGAAAATAAGGAATTATGGACCAGTTAGCCTGACATCGGTAGTGAGGAAAATGCTGGAATCAATTATTAAAGATGTAATAGCAGCTCATTTGGAAAGCAGTGACAGGATCGGTCCAAGTCAGCATGGATTTATGAAAGGGAAATCATGCTTGACAAATTTTCGAGACTTTTTTGAGGATGTAACTAGCAGAGTGGACAAGGGAGAACCAGTGGATGTGGTGTATTTGGACTTTCAAAAAGGCTTTTGACAAGGTCCCACACAAGAGATTAGTGTGCAAAATTAAAGCACATGGTATTGGGGGGTAATGTATTGACGTGGATAGAGAACTGGTTGTCAGACAGGAAGCAAAGAGTAGGAATAAATGGGTCCTTTTCAGAATGGCAGGCAGTGACTAGTGGGGTGCCGCAGGGTTCAGTGCTGGGACCCCAGCCATTTACAATATACATTAATGATTTAGACGAAGGAATTGAATGTAATATCTCCAAGTTTGCAGGTGACACTAAGCTGGGTGGCACGGTGAGCTGTGAGGAGGATGCTAAGAGGCTGCAGGGTGACTTGGACAGGTTAAGGAGTGGGCAGATGCAGTACAATGTGGATAAGTGTGAAATTATTCACTTTGATGGCAAAAACAGAAAGGCAGATTCTTATCTGAATGGTGACATATTAGTAAAAGGGGAGGTGCAACGAGACCTGGGTGTCATGGTACATCAGTCATTGAAAGTTGGCATGCAGGTACAGCAGGCGGTGAAGGCGGCAAATGGCATGTGGGCCTTCATAGTGAGAGGATTTGAGTATCGGAGCAGGGAGATCTTACCGCAGTTGTACAGGGATTAGTGGGGCCACACCTTGAATATTGTGTACAGTTTTGGTCTCCTAATCTGAGGAAGGACATTCTTGCTATTTAGGGAGTGCAGCGAAGCTTCACCAGACTGATTCCAGGGATGGCAGGACTGACCTATGAAGAATGACTGAATCGACTAGGCTTATGTTCACTGAAATTTAGAAGAATGAGCTGGGATCTCATCGAAACATATAAAGTTCTGACAGGATTGGACAGGCTAGATGCAGGAAGAATGTTCCCGATGTTGGGGAAGTCCAGAACCAGGGGTCACAGTCTAAGAATAATTGGTAAGCCATTTAGGACCGAGATGAGGAGAAACTTCTTCACTCAGAGAATTGTGAACCTGTGGAATTCTTTAACACAGAAAGTTGTTGAGACCAGTTCGTTAGATATATTCAAAAGGGAGCTAGATGTGGCCCTTACAGCTAAAGGGATCAAGTGGTGTGGAGAGAAAGCAGGAATCGGGTACTGAAGTTGCATGATCAGCCATGATCATATTGAATGGTGGTGCAGGCTCGAAGGGCCGAATGGCCTAATCCTACACCTATTTTCTATGTTTCCATGTTTCTATATTTCTGGAAGTCCAAATACACCACATCCACTGGTTCCCCTTGATTACATATTCAAAGATTTCCAGCAAATTTGATAACGATGACTTCCCCTTCATAAATCCATGCTGGCTCTGCTTTTCCAAATGTCTACTCATTGGAATTCAGAAGAATGAGAGGTGATCTTATCGAAACGTATAAGATTATGAGGGGGCTTGATAAGGTGGATGCAGAGAGGATGTTGCCACTGATGGGGGAGATTAAAACTAGGGGGCATAATCTTAGAATAGGGGGCCGCCCATTTAAAACTGAGATGAGGAGGAATTTCTTCTCTTAGAGATCGCAAATCTGTGGAATTCGCTGTTTCAGAGAGCTCTGGAAGCTGGGTCATTGAATACATTTAAGACAGAGATAGACAGTTTCTTAACCGATAAGGGAATAAGGGGTTATGGGGAGCGGGCAGGGAAGTGGACCCGAGTCCATGATTGGATCAGCCATGATCGTATTAAATAGCGGAGCAGGCCCGAGGGGCCAAATAGCCTACTCCTGTACCTGTTTATGTTCTTATGTAAAATGACGGATGGCCTCTTCACTGTCAGAATGTGACCGGTTGGCTGCCCAAAGGTCAAAATCAATCCCCGTCACTCTCCATGTCTTCTATCAAGCTTCTTCACAAGACAGAAGTCTACATTTTTCCTGCCATCATCCAGCTCCCAAAAAATGAAAGCTGATCAAGCTATCTTTATTGGAAACAATGCTATTCACCAGGAAGTGTTTTGTGCCTGATAATTTACTTATTCTAGTTCTTAATGTACTATTACAAAATGTTTCCTGAGTGGCATGAGGTTGAGCAGTGGGTGGGTTCCCTGGTGACTCTTGTCGCAGGGTAGCTGTTGTCCCAGGGGAATCTACCTTTGCGACATCTGTGCCCATTTCTTGCAGCCCACTGGTGCCGGACACAGGCTCAGAGATGCCATTACAAATCTAAAAGTCCCAGTGAGGTCTCGGAAGCCATGTGAAAGTATTCTGTTCAAAGCATTTAGTGAAACATTGGGAGCTGCCACACTGCAAGCCGCCAATGTCCTTGGAAGCTGTGTCTGGCATATTGTTGCTACAGTAATTTACTAAGCTGTCACATTCCCTGGGATGTTCCTGCAAGTTGTCAGAAACTTCCTGCAAGATGTTGCAAATGTGGCTAGTGGGCTGCTGCCGCGTGTACATTATCTCAACCACATGCACTGTAAAGGTCATCACGGCCTGCCCATGAGACAAGATTTCTGAATCATTGCTTTTTTGAAGACTGGACCCCTGATATTTGGGTTCCCAGGTTCCTCAGCCAAGGGTGGTTATTTCTCCCTCTTTCATGGAGGAATGGCACTCTTGATCTTTCTCCTCCCAAGTCCCCATTCTCACTAGTGCTCAGTGACTCACCACTTAACAACCCTTGTGACTGTCTAACGAATTCCCCGCGAGTGAGCGTCTCCGTGGTAGTTGTGCAGGTAAGATGCCAGGACAGAATTGGTGAGGTCTGGAAGTGCCTGGATGGTGATTGCATTGGCTGGTCTCTTCCTCCATGATATGCACATAGCGGCATTTTCCCCTGAAGAAATAGCGCGTGAGTGTAACGGCATTTCAATACTTTGCGAGTACAAGAAGCTGAAACTACATACGCTGAATCTTGCACAGCATTTACCAATCTTCTCCTGCCAACTTGCAAATTTGGCAGTTGCCTGCTTCTCGCCAGCAGAAATTCAGCAGTCCAGCTTTCTGAGTGCTGCCCAGGCACCCCCAACCCTGGCAATGCACCAATTGGTCCCCAAGATAGCCGGGGGGGGGGGCAATCCAGGATCATTTCTGTTTCACTTTTTTTTCTTGGAGGTTCCAAACCACTTGCCAGGTTGGACCTCATTGGTGGGCTCACATGTGGCCTTGTGGAGGCGTTTCATCTTTCTTCATGTGGTAGCTTCTACTACTATATTGGTCCCCAGTGAGTGGGAACTCTGGCTTAGAGAGCCCCCAGCCCAACTCCACCTCTTTCCCTATCATTTGCCTTGTTAGGGGCAGATCTTAGCTCTGTCTCTTACAAGACAACCAGGAAACTCCCAGAAATGGCAGTGACCTCCACCGTTTCCTTTGAAGTTCTGTCAATCTCCTGCTGAAGTGACAGCGATAGAAGGACTTGCATTTATATAGCACCTTTCACAACCTTAGGACGTCCCAAAGTGCTTTACAGTCAATAAAGTACTTTTGAAATGTAGTCACTGTTGCAATGTAGGAAACGCGGAAGTCAAATCATGCACAGCAAGCTCCCACAAAGAGCAATAAGATAAATGGCCAGATAATCTGTTTTAGTGACGTTGGTTGAGGGATAAATACTGGTCTGTGGACACTGGGGAGAACTCCCCTGGTACACCAGTAACACCCCTATGGAATTTCAGGGCCTATATGATTTTATCACACAGCTAAATCATTTTTAACATTTGTTTTCTCCCACGCTGCTCTCTGTCCTTTTGAAATAATATACATCACAGTTATGCTAGCAACCAGCGTGCAGGTACTTAGCAAGGGCAAGGTTAAAAAAGCATTAATTGTTGATGGAATAGTTGAAATAATTCCAAATAGGTCCAGTTTATAAACATAGATTTCCCCATAATACTTAGTTTGTAACAAGGATATTAAAATATAAAAAGAAATTGCTCTTTTAGAATTATGTTTTAAATTGTCTTTTCATCAGGTAGCCAGTAATAGTAATAGGTTCCATTTAATTTATGCGTTCTTAAACAAACATTACAAGCAAAGAAAAATACACAATAATGTTTGACGCCACACCCAAGAATGACATTTGTTATTATTGAAACAGAAATGCAGTGACAAGTAGATAAGATTGCAGATTTGATATAATATATATTAGCCCAACCGATGTATGGTTGCCAATAGTCTGCTGGAAACCCGCCACGCCAGGTCATCCAGCCAGAAGAAAGGTGCCCTGCTGGTATATGCAATGGGACTACTGGTGTGGAGCTCCCATTGTGGGACTGGCGCTCTTCCCAGTTCTTGATGCCAATCCTAGAGCTCCAGAGGGATTACACAATGCAGTACTAACTGGAGCTCGGCAGCACCAAGTTTCATTATATTTTCTAAAGGAGCTGAATATATTAAGTACTTAACTTTCAAAAGATCTGAAAGCTGCCAAAGACTGTTAACCAGCTCCTTGTGGTCCATTAACTTGCATAACAGCATACAGTTGGAGGCATCTATTAACAAGGACAGAGGTCCATCTAATTGACCCTACTGGTTGCTGAGAGCAGAAAAGGCCGACAGAATTTGTGCTGCAGTGCCAAGCCAGAACTTTCCACTGACCTAAAGCATGTTCCAACAACACTGGCTCAGCAGTTGAATATTATCTTTGAATTTCAGCATACAAAGTGCCTGGTGACAACACCAGGGGAAAGTGTGTAAATCTTTTCCATTATTGTCCCACGTGGTCGTGTCGACTTTTTAGATCAACAACAATAACAACGTATTTATATGGCGCCTTTAATATAGTAAAATGTCCCAAACGCGCCCTAGGAATGTTATCCAACAAAATTTGACACCGAACCACATAAGGAGAAATTAGGGCAGATGAAAGGAGGTAAGATTTTTTTTTTTAAGAGGAGAGAGAGAGAGAGGTAGAAAGGCGGAAAGGTTTAGGGAGTGAATTCCAAGGCTTGGGGCCTATGCAGCTGAAGGCACAGCCACCAATGGTGGAACGATTATAATCAGGGATGCTCAAGATGCCAGAATTAAAGGAGTATAGATATCTCGGGGGTTTGAGGGGCTGGAGAAGATTACAGATATAGGGAGGGGCGAGGCCATGGAGGAACTTGCAAAGAAGGAGGAGAATTTTAAAATCGAAGCATTGCTTAACCAGAATGCAATGTACGTGAATGATATGGAATTACATCCGCAGCAGCTCTTGTAATCTAGACAAAGGCTGCCTGGTTTAAGTGGCATTTAACATTGCACGGTGGGAAGGTGAGGGGTGCAGGATGAGAGGTGTGCGGGGTGGGTCGGAAACTCCCACGATCTCCTTGGTGTGAGGCCCAGGCCATTTTAACTCCCGGGCCTCATTTACATTTCCCCGCACAAAGCGGGCAGGAATGATGTAAGAGCTGGAGGGCGGGAATGGGAGATCGGGTGGGAGGTGTCATGTATCCTACATGGCTACTGTTGGTACTATCACAAGGTGTGCCACCAGAGGGCACAGCAGTGGGAGACCTGGAGGTTATCTGCACAGGTGTACCTGGCCTAGTATAAAAGGCAGGCCACCAGGGGTGATCCTCACTCTGGAGTTCCCAAATAAAGGACTAAGGTCACTACAGTTCAAGTACAACACATTGCCTCGTGGAGTCCTTACTAGAGCATCTAAGGACACAATAATAGGCGATGAGATTACGAACTTTCACGTGAAAATGGCTACCCTTGATACGTTGCAGCAGTTCGCCGATGGTGATGATTGGGACGTCTTTGTGGAGAGGCTCGAACATTTCTTCACAGCAAACGACCTGGCAGGAAACAACCTGGCCACACATGCTGGCAAGCGCAGAGTTTTCCTGCTAACCAGTTGTGGGCCCACCATCCATGGCCTCGTCAGGGATTGCTGGCACCAGCGAAGACAATGACCAAGACGTACAAGGAGCTTGTAACCCTGATCTATGAGCAACTCAAGCCCAAGGGGAGCATCCTCACAGCCAGACACTGGTTCTACACCCACTGACGGCCCGAAGGCCAGGAAGTCATGAAGTACACCACAGACCTCAGGAGGCTGGCTGCACCGTGCGAGTTTGACAACCACCTCAACGAAGCGCTGCAGGACATTTTTGTCATTGGAATTGGGCATGAGGGCCTTCTTCACAAGCTACTGTCGGCGGATACCACAGTCACACTGCAGAAGGCCATCTCTGTGAGCCAGTCATTCATGACCTCGACCTGCGGCTCTAGGAAGCTGACTCACCCTCAGGACTCAAACCCAGCAGGTAACTGTACACAGAGTGACGCCGTTTGGAGGCTGGACTGTAGAGCGCGAACCCTCTCAGGGAAGAGAGAACAGGCCCCCGATTCCCTTAACTCAGAGTCCGCCGAGAGGGGCTAATCGAGTAGCACCATGCTGACGTTGCAGAGGGAAGCACAGAGCTCACCAGTGCCGCTTTAAAGACTATGTATGCAAAGACTGCAGCACAAAGGGCAACCTCCAGCGAATGTGTAAGAGAAATATGACTCACTGTCGATGAAGAGTCTGCAGATGGCCAGGAATCCAGCATGGATTATGAATCGATAGTCAGAGAGGCAGCCCAGTCCCATGGGGAGGTACATAGAATGTTTACCTGCACCACTGAGAGTTCCCCGCTGAAGATGGAAGTCGAGACAGAGGGCGTTCCAGCCTTCATGGAAGTGGACACGGGGGCGAGCCAGTCAGTGATGAATCAAGAAGCCTTTGAGAGGCTATGGGACAATCCGGCTGAACGACCCGAGTTGGCCCCGGTTCAGGCAAAGCTGCGCACCTACACCGATGAAATCATCCCAGTCGTTGGTAGCGCGAATGTAAAGGTACTCCATGATGGCACGGTGCATAAGTTACCTCTGTGGATTGTTGCAGGTGATGGACCAATGCTACTCGGAAGAAGGTGGATGGAGAAGATCCATTGGAAGCGGGAAGACTTCACCCCTCCAGTGATCGACACCCTCTGCGCTCAGAGGCAAAGCAAGCCCTCACCTGAGGGTGGACCCGGCACCAGAGAGCAGACCAGCATGGCACCCGAGACACAGACAGCTCAGCACGACTGCGTGGAGATGATCCAGCTGAGACGACCTGAACACACCTTCCAGGCTCCAGTGGCAGGACTCCTGAGGAAGAAAATCGGATCCAAAGGTGACTTTCCAGCATTGGTGACAGAACCTGGGGAGAAGAGGATCACCGCAGTCGACATCGTGGATGAAGAAATGATGGCGCCCGAACCACAAGGTGAGGCACTGAAGACAAAGATGGCCGCAGCCAGACCATGAGGTACAGAGCTGATGGAGCAACATGTGGCACCAAACGGAGAAGTGGATTGGTGTAAAGAAAGCATGGCTCTCTTAAAGGAGGCCGGCAACCCACCACAATGAAAGGGACAGTTCCACACCCTTAAGCAATGTAATAGTAATTGTAAGTCAGAGAGAAAAAAGTGTAATTGATCATGTAAAATGTGCAACTGATAAACTGAATTGTATGTACACAACCAGCGAGGAAACATCGTGTGATTATGTAAAATGTGTAATTGATGATCTGAACTGTGCACATACAACCAGCGAGAAAAAGTTGTGCGATCGCAATCGGACCCACAGTGTGTCCAGCATAAGTAATGAAAAGTTGTGCAATGCAGGATTTCAACTGCACGCAGCCATTGCAGCGGGCAGACACCCATCGGGAGCACACAGGTCCAGCGAGCTACTCAATGCTGTAGCCTGTGTCCCGGAAACCAGAGTCATGCACTATGGAGTGTATCGACACAGATGAGCTGCAGAGCAAACGACCTCAGCAGGGCAATGGCACCGGTATCGATACCATGCCCCTGATCGGCTCCACCTCTCAGGCACCCGATGGCACCAACTGCCACGAGCCTGAAAGAATAGACTGTACCAAGGCGCAGTCCCCAGACTCCATCGCCACCAAGGTCATACCCGGGAATGAAGGGTCACCCACCACAGTTCCCCCAAAGGAAACCGGCACCAGCCAGGATCCCAAACCAAACGATGCTCAGGCCAGCGAGTCAACAGTTCTCTGTGCACTGCTAGACAACAGCTGCTCAGGGAGCAGTAGCGACCCAGGGTGCAAAGTAAGGACAGGGAGGTCACAGGCATCTGTGAATCGGCCCGACGCTCGGGACCACGGCAACAGCCCCGAGAAAGGGCTACGTGAGCCAACCAGATTCCCACTGCCTGCACTGGGCACTGAGCCGCCACCAGACTGCAGGGACACAACCCAGCAGCTCCTGAACTAGCTTGTCCTCACGCACCGGTCACTGCATCGATAAGGTATCTAATGTACTTGTCACACCATGGAACCACAAATATAATGCAAAACCCATTTTCCTGAACTTGAATGTTAGGAGCCCCCACCATAATCAATGTTGGGGTCGGGGGAGAATGGAGTGGTCAGGGACACACATACACAAACAGCAACCACCAGCACGCTACTGCACCAACCACTCACCCAAGATTGAAATGACCTGCCAAAGGTCAACCAGACAGAGCCCACATAGAGCTAAGCCCAGAGCATAGTCAATGCAGACGCGAGTTGCACTAAAGGCTCAGGGGAGAGTAATGTCATGTATCCTACATGGCTACTGTTTGTACTATCACAAGGTGTGCCACAAGAGGGCACAGCAGTGGGAGACTCGTAGGTTACCTGTACAGGTGTGCCTGGCCTAGTATAAAAGGCAGGCCACCAGGGGTGATCCTCACTCTGGAGTTAACAAATAAAGGACTAAGGTCACTACAGTTCAAGTACAACACATTGCCTCGTGGAGTCATTACTAGAGCATCTAAGGACACAACACAAGGGAACGATGCCCGTGTAAGTGAAGAGGAGGGAGGGTCCTGGGCCGATTGTGGTCAGAGGTGGGAAGGAAGGAAAATCGTTGGGAAGAAGATGCCCAACGTTTCCTTGTTGGATCAAGGGGAGCACTCCTGCACCTCTTGGACTGCAAGCAGCCTCGTGAAAAAGTTAAAAAAACAAGTTTATCTACATCTCTTCTGGCCCAATGCTGATTGCTGCCGACTTTTGCTGGCTGGTTTGGCACTGTGCAGGCCTCCCAATCCTGGGAGTTAAAAAATTTGTTATTCTAATTAAATACCCTGCTCCCCTGGGGCAGGAGGCCATACTGTGCATGCTTTCAGGCCAGTTAAGATGGTGGGATGGCAGAATGCATCAGGAATGCAGGGAAAACCCCACCCAGCTATCCTAAACCAGCCTCCCTCTGCCTGCACTGTTCCTACCTGGTATGGGAAGGGGTTAAAATGCTACCTATAGTCTCCTACAGCAGTTGGTAATAAGGTGTTAACAACAAAGTATTAAAAAGCTATGTCTAATATTCACAGAAACCAAACATGCCTAAATTACAGCTCAACCAACATAGGCACATTTATTTTCTAAAGCTAAAATAATTGAAAATTCTAATAATCTATTTCTAAGGCCAGTGGGTCCCTTTTATACTTGATGACTTCACCTCTATGAAATTTTATAGGTGCAATGTGATAGTTAAGAAAAAAATAGTATGATGGGTGGAAAAAGATGTACAGCAAAATCACTGGAACCAGTGAGCAATCTGAATATCAATGTAGTTCTCATTTAAAATTAATATTTACATCTCATTTCTATCATATTAAATGTTTATTCAACTATGTGGTACAAAGAATACATGATGTTGAACCGTTGGATATGATTTGTGTCCCAGTCATGGAACTGACCTGTTAATTCTAGCACCGATTACAGAAACTGGCAGTTTGCTGATCTGCAATACCATTCATATGCCTGGTCTCCAAGTTGAAAAGCTACCCCAGTATTTCATAGTTTCAATTGATGAAACTTAGATATTTGCCAGCAGTAAAAAGTGATGGCATTATGCCAGAGGTCACGGCTTTAAATAGTTCTGAAGACCATCACCTTTCACGGCTGTTACACTCTTCCTTAACTGCTTGTCCCCATCGTGCAATTGGATTCCAACATATGGCAGTGAGCTATGCGTCCTTTGTTTTAGTTTCCGTATTGTCTTGTTATCTCATGAGATTAGCACTTATGCTTTTAAATTATCACTGATATATTAAAGAGGAACTTTTAGTGTAGGATTTACCCTATCTCAGTTCAGCCTTTTGGTTATAATAGGGAATTCCTTCCCTAAACCTGCCTACCTCTCCCTCCTCCTTTTGGTTATAATAGGGAATTCCTTCCCTAAACCTGTCTACTTCTCCCTCCTCCTTTTGGTTATAATAGGGAATTCCTTCCCTAAACCTGTCTACTTCTCCCTCCTCCTTTTGAGACACTGCTTAAAACCTACTTCTTTGACCTGCCCTAATATCTCCTTATGTGACTCAGTGTCAATTTTTGTCTGACAATGCACCTTGGGACATTTACAAAGTTAAAGGTGATATATATATATATATACACACACAAGTTGTTGTTGTTGAGGACTTATCTGATGTAATTACCTGGGAATTATAATTTAGAAAGAAAACTATTGGCTCAGCAGTTGAAAATCCCAGCTACAGGGTACAACAGAGTAACTGTGAGTTCATCCATTTCAGGAGAGCGGATACACTAGTCTGATACAACGCAGGAGGATCCCTTTTCATTAACTCTGATATTAATATAACAGTGAGTTTATATACTAATCGCTTCCAGTGTCCAGTAAGCATTTTCTGGAAAATAGTTCTAAAAATATGTTCAGAAAATCTGAGAATAAATTCAGTGTAACAGTAAGGATGAGAATTAATCCTCTAATGAGTTACAGAAAAACCAGTGGCTGTATCTACACTTTGCCAGGTAGTTCCAGCACGATAAAACCTATGGAAGAGTTTGTGAATTAGCATATATTACTAGATCAAAAAAGTGTACATGAACATAAATAAAGCTGTCCACATTTTACTTAGCCTTAGTCACTGTCTAGGCAGCTTCCCTTTTGTTCAGTAGCTCAAGGAGACTGTTGACCTTTGGAAGGACTGGTGCAGAAAATTTGAGTAGAATCCCAGTCTAAATAAACACGCCTTCAAAAATGCATAAAATGAATCACAATCCACTTTGCAGCAATCATTGTCAAAATCAGTGAGAATGTTGGCCTTCAGGTTATCATCAACTGGACCTAATCCTATGCAGCCTAAATAGTCGTTATCCTAATTTATCTTCTGTTGGAATTTATCAGCGATTTCCTGTGTGTGTGTATGTGTGTGTGTGTGTGCACTTCTGCTAAATAAATGGCCTCATATGGAAGGCAGGAACAAAAGATCAAACGTTGCTAACAACATTCACAATTATCATTGTGTGATGGTGCTCAAGATTACAGTGTATATAGTCCAAAAGGAGATGCAGTAGGTACTGGTCTGTTGTGTTTTCTTGGATCATGACTTAGTTTATGTTGTTTGTACAAAACTAATAACCATACCCCTCCCCCACTGCAACTTCTTTGCCCTTCTGGGGTAAAGTTTGTTGTTTTATTATTAAAATAGACACTGAATATTCAGCTGCATTAAAAGCAGTGAAGGGACCTCCAATCCACATTAAGGTGTGGGCTGGAGAAGAAAATACATTAGTGGGTATACGTCTTGGGTGGTAGCGAATCGGCAGCGCATTTTATACTCCACCTCTTTACCAATGACTTCCGCCTAAGACAAATATATATTTATATGTAAAAAATGTAAATCCTACCATCCTTCCAAATTGCTACAAAGCAGAAGGCTGGATTCAATTCTAATGAGGGCGCAACTCCAGATGTATCCACTCAGAGAAAATAAGTGCCATAGCGATGGAGAGGAAACAAAATGATACAAACTAGCCCTTAAAAAAGGAGAGTGTAACTGAAATATTTAAACTTGCAGTCACCCTTTTCACTTTTTAAATGTATTATGAATTTGTTATTTGTTTTATTTCTCAGTCCATAAAGGCAGCCACACCACATAGCTCAAGACAAGATTTCAGTCCGATATCTGTAACACAGTGGGTGATTTTAACTCTACTCACTCAGCAGAAACCTGGTGAGTGAGCAGTTAAAATCACCCTGGCTCTTACCTGTCCGAAAGCCGCCATGATGGCAACATCTGCAATTTTAACCTGCTCTCCTGAGCAGGCAGCAAGGACACACAACTGGGTCCTTCTTTACATGTGCATGTTGTGGCTCAATGACATCATTGAGACCCGACTAATTTTAACTCAAGCCTGAGCGGGAAATCCACCTGGAGTTAAAATCGGTGCCACAGCTTTTAATATTTCTCTAAATAATTGTTCAGATCAATATTGCGAATATTGGCATTGATCACCCAATGGAGAAAGTATATTTTATCTATAGTACGGTACTTCATTGGCTGTAGAGCACTTCAGGACATCCTAAAAGGCGCTATATAAATACAAGTTCTTTTTTAGTAGGTGATTACCCATAGATCAGTTATATTTGTGTGCTTTACTCAGGAAATGGTGTTAGGGAAATTGATGGTATTGAAGGCTGATAAATCCCCAGGGCCTGATAGTCTGCATCCCAGAGTACTTAAGGAAGTGGCTCTAGAAATAGTAGATGCATTAGTGGTCATTTTCCAACATTCCATGGACTCTGGATCAGTTCCTATGGATTGGAGGGTAGCCAATGTAACACCACTTTTTAAAAAAAGGAGTGAGAGAGAAAACAGGGAATTATAGACCGGTTAGCCTGACATCAGTAGTGGGGAAAATGCTGGAATCAATTATTAAAGATGTAATAGCAGCGCATTTGGAAAGAGGTGACATGATAGGTCCAAGTCAGCATGGATTTATGAAAGGGAAATCATGCTTGACAAATCTTCTGGAATTTTTTGGGGATGTAACTATTAGAGTGGATTAATGAGAACCAGTGGATGTGGTGTATTTGGACTTTCAAAAGGCTTTTGACAAGGTCCCACACAAGAGATTAGTGTGTAAAATTAAGGCACATGGGATTGGGGGTAATGTATTGACGTTGATAGAGAACTGGTTGGCAAACAGGAAGCAAAGAGTAGGAATAAATGGGTCCTTTTCAGAATGGCAGGCAGTGACTGGTGGGGTACCGCAAGGTTCATTGCTGGGACCCCAGCTATTTACAATATATATTAATGATTTAGATGAAGGAATTGAATGTAATATCTCCAAGTTTGCAGATGACACTAAGCTGGATGGCAGTGTGAGCTGTGAGGAGGATGCTAAGATGCTGCAGGGTGACTTGGACAGGTTAGGTGAATGGGCAAATGCATAACAGCTGCAGTATAATGTGAATAAGTGTGAAATTATTCACTTTGGTGGCAAAAACAAGGCGGCAGATTATTATCTGAATGGTGACAGATTAGTAAAAGGGGAGGTGCATCGAGACCCAAGTGTCATGGTACATCAGCCATTGAAGGTAGGCATGCAGGTACAGCAGGCAGTTAAGAAAGTAAATGGCATGTTGGCCTTCATAGCGAGTGGATTTGAGTATAGGAGCAGAGAGGCCTTGCTGCAGTTGTACATGGCCTTGGTGAGACCACACCTTGAGTATTGTGTGCAGTTTTGGTCTCCTAATCTGAGAAAAGACATTCTTGCTATTAAGGGAGTGCAGCAAAGATTCACCAGACTGATTCCCGGGATGGCAGGACTGAAATATGAAGGAAGACTGGATTGACTTGGCTTATAATCACTGGAATTTAGAAGAATGAGAGGGGATCTCATAGAAGCATATACAATTCTGATGGGACTGGACAGATTAGATGCAGGAAGAATGTTCCTGATGTTGGAGATGTCCAGCACCAGGGGACACAGTCTAAGGATAAGGGGTAAGCCATATAGGACCGAGATGAGGAGAAACTTTTTCACCCAGAGAATCGTGAACCTGTGGATTTCTCTACCGCATAAAGTTGTTGAGGCCAGTTCGTTAGATATATTCAAAAGGTGTGGCCCTTACAGCTAAAGGGATCAAGGGGTATGGAGAGAAGGCAGGAATGGGGTACTGAAGTTGCATGATCAGCCATGATCTATTTGAATGGTGGTGCAGGCTCGAAGGGCCGAATGGCCTGCTCCTCACCTATTTTCTATGTTTCTATGAGTTTTTCTTTTAAAAATACATATGCTATTATCCACTGTTTTGGCATAAAGAATGGCCAATCAGATGAGGTACTCGAGGGCCGCTGAGCTCCTTGGGCTGTTCACAGAATGAGTCACCTCCTTCAGGAGGGGAATAAAACTAATGGTCGGGGGTGGGGACAGAGACTCATCCGTGGAGCTCTTTACTCATCCTTTGCAGGCAACAGGCTAGAACGGATACCCTGCAATGACACAGAGCAAAGGGATCTTTCATAAACGGATCTGCTCAGCATCAGTGTGTTCATTCCTTTTTACAGTTATCATCTCCCCCTGCTGAGCACTTTTACATTTCCCACCCCAAACTTCCTTCTCTCCTGAAGGTATTGATTCACATTGGGCTATATGATTCTACAGGCCTGGGCAGCCTCCTGGCACCTTGCCCAAGTGCCTTTTTGTTCATGCGTGAACCTAAACAATAATGTTGGCATGTTATTTCCTTGTCGGGAAGGCTTCCCAGCTGAACCTGATCCTGTCTTTGCCTCAGGTCTAAATACACATGAATAGCCATTGGTTCCTCGCTGCAATGCTCCATCTCACGCTCAACAAGCTCCCCGCTGGAGTGGAACTAAACTATAGAACCAGTGGGAACCTGTTCAACCTTCATCGCCTCCAGGCTAGATCCAAGTTCGTCCCATCTTCTGTCATCAAACTACAGTACACGGATGACGCTTGCGTCTGCGCACATTCAGAGGCTGAACTCCAAGCCATCGTCAACACCTTCAACGAGGCGTACGAAAGCATCGGCCTTACGCTAAACATCCATAAGACAAAGGTCCTCCACCAACTTGACCCTGCCACACAGCACTGCCTGCTGGTCATCAAAATCCACGGTGCGGCCTTGGACAATGTGGACCATTTTCCATACCTCAGGAGCCTACTATCAACAAGGGAAGACATTGATGACGAGATCCAACACCGCCTCCAGTGTGCCAGCGCAGCCTTTGGTCGCCTGAGGAAGAGAGTGTTCGAAGACCAGGATTTCAAATCTGGCACCAAGCTTATGGTCTACAGGGCTATAGTGATACCTGCCCTTCTATATGGCTCAGAGATGTGGACCATATACAGTAGACACCTCAAAACTCTGGAGAAATACCACCAACGCTGCCTCCGCAAGATCCTGCAAATCCATTGAGAGGATAGATGCACCAACGTCAGTGTTCTCGATCAGGCCAACATCCCCAGCATCGAAGCACTGACCACACTCGACCAGCTCTGTTGGGCGGGCCACATCGTCCGCATGCCTGACAAGAGACTCCCAAAGCAAACGCTCTATTCGGAACTCCTACATGGCAAGCGAGCCCCAGATGGGCAGAGAAAATGTTTCAAGGACACCCTCAAAGCCTCCTTGATAAAGTGCAACATCCCCACCGGCACCTGGGAATCCTTGGCCCAAAGACCGCCCTAAGTGGAGGAAGAGCATCCGGGAGGGCGCTGAGCACCTTGAGTCTTGTCGCCGAAAGCATGCGGAGGACAAGTGCAGGCAGCGGAAGGAGCGTGTGGCAAACCAGACTCCCCACCCACCCTTTCCTTCAACCACTGTTTCCCCCACCTGTGACAGAGACTGTAATTTCGGTATTAGACTGTACAGCCACCTGAGAACTCATTTTTGTAGTGGAAGCAAGTCTTCCTCGATTTCGAGGAATTGCCAAGATGATGATGATGACGAGCAGAAGTAGGAACCCCAGCTGATTTTTTTCCTCTCCCTGGGCCATGATTTTCTGTTTTTACATCAAATTAGGCCATATAAGTTGAACTGAAGAACAAAAAAGGAGCAATCACACTTCTGGGAGTGTACTATAGACCCCCAAATATTTTGAGGGAGATTGAAGAGCAAATATGTAGGCAGATTTCCGAGAAGTGCAAAAACAGTAATAGTTGGGGATTACAACTACCCTAATATTAATTTGGAAATCAGTGTAAAATGTATTGAGGATGCAGAATTCTTAAAATGCATTCAGGAGTATTTTTTTGGCAGGTACGTAGCAGGCCCAATAGGAGATGGGACAATTCTGATTTAGTTTCAGGGAATGAAGCTGGGCAGGTGGAAGGATTTCAGAGAGAGTACATTTTGCTGCTAGTGATCATAATTCAGTTAGATTGAGCATAGTTATGGAAAAGGACAAAGATGAACCAGGAGTAAAAGTCTTCAATTAGGGAAAGGCCAATTTTACTGAGCTGAGATACGATTTAGCAAAAGTGGACTGGATACAGCTACTTAAAGGTAAATCAGTATCAGAGCAGTGGGAGACATTTAAGGAGGAGATAGTGAGGGTTCAGAGCAAATATATTCCCACAAAGAAAAAGGGTGGAATTCCCAAATCTAGAGCCCCCTGGATGTCAAAGGGCATACAGGGTAGGATGAGGCAAAAAAGGAAAGTTTATGTCGGATACTCAGAGCTAAATACTGCAGAAAGCCGAGAGTAAAGAAAGTGCAGGGGTGAAATTAAAAAGGAAATTAGGAAGGCAAAGAGAGGGCATAAAAAGCTATTGGCAAGTAAAATCAAAGAAAACCCAAAAATATTTTATAAATGCACGAAGAGCAAGAGGATAACTGAAGAAAGTAGGACCTATTAGAGTCCAAAAAGGTAATCTGTGTGGACGGTTCTTCATGAATACTTTGCATCTTCAAAAGAGAGGGACAATGCAGACATTGTAGTTAAGGAGGAGGAGTGTGAAACATTAGATGAGATAGTGAGAGAGGACATATTAAGGGGTTTAGCATCTGTGAAAGTAGATAAATCACCAGGCCTGGATAAAATGCATCCCAGGCTGTTAAGAGATTCAAGGGAGGAAATAGCAGAAACTTTGACCATCATTTTCCAATAATCTCTGGCGACAGGCGTGGTGCTGGAGGACAGCTAACTTTGTACCATTATTTAAAAAGGGAGGAAGAGATAGACCGAGTAATTACAGGCTAGTAAGCCTATAGGAATATAGAAAACACAGGGGTGAAATCGGTGGTGGGCAAATCGTTGGTAAAAAGTCTGAGGGACAGTATTAATCATTACTTAGAAAGGTGCAGGTTAATCAAGGACAATCAGCATGGATTTGTTAAGGGAAGGTCGCATCTGACTAACTTGATTGAATTTTATGTTGGTAACATGGAGGGTTGATGAGGGTAGCATGTTTGATGTAGTCTACATGGATTTTAACAAGGCTTATGACAAGGTCCCATATGGCAGACTGGTCTAAAAAGTAAAAGCTCATGGGATCCCAGGGTTGATCGTGAGAAGAAAGCTGTATAGAAACATAGAACATAGAAAATAGGTGCAGGAGTAGGCCATTCGGCCCTTCTAGCCTGCACCGCCATTCAATGAGTTCATGGCTGAACATGCAACTTCGTACCCCATTCCTGCTTTCTCGCCATACTCCTTGATCCCCCTAGTAGCAAGGACTTCATCTAACTCCTTTTTGAATATATTTAGTGAATTGGCCTCAACAACTTTCTGTGGTAGAGAATTCCACAGGTTCACCACTCTCTGGGTGAAAAAATTCCTCCTCATCTCGGTCCTAAATGGCTTACCCCTTATCCTTAGTCTGTGACCCCTGATTCTGGACTTCCCCAACATTGGGAACATTCTTCCTGCATCTAACCTGTCTGAACCCATCAGAATTTTAAACGTTTCTATGAGGTCCCCTCTCATTTTTCTGAACTCCAGTGAATACAAGCCCAGTTGATCCAGTCTTTCTTGATAGGTCAGTCCCGCCATCCCGGGAATCAGTCTGGTGAACCTTCGCTGCACTCCCTCAATAGCAAGAATGTCCTTCCTCAAGTTAGGAGACCAAAACTGTACACAATACTCCAGGTGTGGCCTCACCAAGGCCCTGTACAATTGTAGCAACACCTCCCTACCCCTGTACTCAAATCCCCTCGCTATGAAGGCCAACATGTCATTTGCTTTCTTAACCGCCTGCTGTACCTGCATGCCAATCTTCAATGACTGATGTACCATGACACCAAGTCTCGTTGCACCTCCCCTTTTCCTAATCTGTCACCATTCAGAAAATAGTCTGTCTCTCTGTTTTTACCACCAAAGTGGATAACCTCACATTTATCCACATTATACTTCATCTGCCATGCATTTGCCCACTCACCTAACCTATCCAAGTCACTCTGCAGCCTCATAGCATCCTCCTCGCAGCTCACACTGCCACCCAACTTAGTGTCATCCGCAAATTTGGAGATACTACATTTAATCCCCTCGTCTAAATCATTAATGTACAGTGTAAACAGCTGGGGCCCCAGCACAGAACCTTGCGGTACCCCACTAGTCACTGCCTGCCATTCTGAAAAGTACCCATTTACTCCTACTCTTTGCTTCCTGTCTGACAACCAGTTCTCAATCCATGTCAGCACACTACCCCCAATCCCATGTGCTTTAACTTTGCACATTAATCTCTTGGGACCTTGTCGAAAGCCTTCTGAAAGTCCAAATATACCACATCAACTGGTTCTCCCTTGTCCACTCTACTGGAAACATCCTCAAAAAATTCCAGAAGATTTGTCAAGCATGATTTCCCTTTCACAAATCCATGCTGACTTGGACCTATCATGTCACCTCTTTCCAAATGCGCTGCTATGACATCCTTAATAATTGATTCCATCATTTTACCCACTACTGAGGTCAGGCTGACCGGTCTATAATTCCCTGTTTTCTCTCTCCCTCTTTTTTTAAAAAGTGGGGTTACATTGGCTACCCTCCACTCGATAGGAACTGATCCAGAGTCAATGGAATGTTGGAAAATGACTGTCAATGCATCCGCTATTTCCAAGGCCACCTCCTTAAGTACTCTGGGATGCAGTCCATCAGGCCCTGGGGATTTATCAGCCTTCAATCCCATCAATTTCCCCAACACAATTTCCCGACTAATAAGGATTTCCCTCAGTTCCTCCTCCTTACTAGACCCTCTGATCCCTTTTATATCTGGAAGGTTGTTTGTGTCCTCCTTAGTGAATACTGAACCAAAGTACTTGTTCAATTGGTCTGCCATTTCTTTGTTCCCCGTTATGACTTCCCCTGATTCTGACTGCAGGGGACCTACGTTTGTCTTTACTAACCTTTTTCTCTTTACATATCTATAGAAACTTTTGCAATCCGTCTTAATGTTCCCTGCAAGCTTCTTCTCGTACTCCGTTTTCCCTGCCCTAATCAAACCCTTTGTCCTCCTCTGCTGAGTTCTAAATTTCTCCCAGTCCCCGGGTTCGCTGCTATTTCTGGCCAATTTGTATGCCACTTCCTTGGCTGATTTCCCTTGATAGCCACGGTTGAGCCACCTTCCCTTTTTTATTTTTACGCCAGACAGGAATGTACAATTGTTGTAGTTCATCCATGCGGTCTCTAAATGTCTGCCATTGACCATCCACAGTCAACCCCTTAAGTATCATTCGCCAATCTATCCTAGCCAATTCACGCCTCATACCTTCAAAATTACCCTTCTTTAAGTTCTGGACCATGGTCTCTGAATTAACTGTTTCATTTTCCATCATAATGCAGAATTCCACCATATTATGGTCACTCTTCCCCAAGGGGCCTCGCACAACAAGATTGCTAATTAATCCTCTCTCATTACACAACACCCAGTCTAAGATGGCCTCCCCCCTAGTTGGTTCCTCGACATATTGGTCTAGAAAACCATCCATTATGCACTCCAGGAAATCCTCCTCCACCGTATTGCTTCCAGTTTGGTTAGCCCAATCTATGTGCATATTAAAGTCACCCATTATAACTGCTGCACCTTTATTGCATGTACCCCTAATTTCCTGTTTGATGCCCTCCCCAACATCACTACTACTGTTTGGAGGTCTGTACACAACTCCCAGTAACGTTTTTTGCCCTTTGGTGTTCTGCAGCTCTACCCATATAGATTCCACATCATCCAAGCTAATGTCCTTCCTAACTATTGCATTAATCTCCTCTTTAACCAGCAATGCTACCCCACCTCCTTTTCCTTTTATTCTATCCTTCCTGAATGTTGAATACCCCTGGATGTTAGGTTCCCAGCCCTGATCATCCTGGAGCCACGTCTCTGTAATCCCAATCACATTATATTTGTTAACATCTGTTTGCAGAGTTAATTCACCCACCTTATTACGGATACTCCTTGCATTAAGACACAAAGCCTTCAGGCTTGTTTTTTTTAACACCCTTTGTCCTTTTAGAATTTTGCTGTACAGTGGCCCTTTTTGTTCTTTGCCTTGGGTCTCTCTGCCCTCCACTTTTCCTCATGTCCTTTCTGTCTTTTGCTTTTTGTCTCCTTTTTGTTTCCCTCTGTCTCCATGCATTGGTTCCCATCCCCCTGCCATATTAGTTTAACTCCTCCCCAACAGCACTAGCAAACACTCCCCCTTGGACATTGGTTCCGTTCCTTCCCAGGTGCAGATCGTCCGGTTTGTACTGGTCCCACCTCCCCCAGAACCGGTTCCAATGCCCCAGGAATTTGAATCCCTCCCTGCTGCACCACTGCTCAAGCCACGTATTCATCTGCGCTATCCTGCAATTCCTACTCTGACTAGCACGTGGCACTGGTAGCAATCCCAAGTTTACTACTTTTGAGGTCCTACTTTTAAAATTTAGCTCCCAGCTCCTTAAATTCGTTTCGTAGGACCTTATCCCTTTTTTTACCTATGTTGGTGGTACCAATGTGCACCACAACAACTGGCTGTTCTCCCTCCTTTTTTAGAATGTCCTGCACCCACTCTGAGACATCCTTGACCCTTGCACCAGGGAGGCAACATACCATCCTGCAGTCTCGGTTGCGGTCACAGAAACGCCTATCTATTCCCCTCACAATTGAATCCCCGATCACTATCGCTCTCCCACTCTTTTTCCTGCCCTCCTGTGCAGCAGAGCCAACCACGATGCCATGAACTTGGCTGCTGCTGCCCTCCCCTGATGAGTCATCCCCCTCAACAGTACTCAAAGCAGTGTATCTGTTTTGCAGGGGGATGACCACAGGGGACCCCTGCACTACCTTCCTTGCACTGCTCTTCCTGCTGGTCTTCCATTCCCTAGCTGGCTGTGGACCCTTCTCCTGTGGTAAGACCAACTTGCTACACGTGCTACTCACGTCATTCTCAGCATCGTGGATGCTCCAGAGTGAATCCACCCTCAGCTCCAATTCCGCAACGCGGTCTGTCAGGAGCTGGAGGCGGATACACTTCCCGCACACGTAGTCGTCAGGGACACCGGAAGTGTCCCTGAGTTCCCACATGGTACAGGAGGAGCATATCACGTGACCGAGCTCTTCTGCCATGACTTAACCCTTAGATACACTTAAATTGGTGACAACACTGTTGCAGGTTACTTACTGATATAAAAAAGAAAAAGAAAAACTGTAGACTGCATCATCATCATTGTTATGTCTGGAGGAAGAGTCAGACTGAACACTGTGAGCTCAAAGTAAAGTATGACCGTCTTTTATTGCAGGTCTCCAGAGTGCCTCTCCAACCTGTGAAGTCTCCTTAAATACCTGTGCTCCCAAGGGATTATGGGATCTCTTGGGACTCCAGGGGATGAGCCCTCTGGTGGCTGTACAGAGTAAATACAACTATACATATATAACAATGCCTATGTCTCTCTGAACACCAACATTTAATAGTTACTCATCATTTAAAAAAATGTTCTGTTTTCCTATTCTTCCTACCAAAGTGAATAACCTAACTTTTCCCCACATTATACTCCATTTGCCACCTCATTGCCCACTCACTTAACCTGTTTATATCCCTTTGCAGGCCCTTTAAGGGCTAGAAATATATTATCACCCAGGAATGGGCGGTATCATTAGAAAAGTTTGAGAATTAGCGCCAGGTGCTAATGCTTTAGACTGAATGCAAACTTCGTTCTCACTGCTCAGAGAAATGATTAGAGTGCTAATTCAAGTCTTGTGGGTCGAAATTGGCTATGGCCCCGGATGGGCCAGAAGTCCCACCCTGGAAGCAAAATTGAGGTTACTGCGCCTCATAGGAAGTGGAACACAATGTCGCACGCTCCACTTCCTATTGGGGCTGCATCTGGGACGCTACTCGGGTGGGATCGGCATCGATACACGGCTTCTCCACGTAGCACTGACATGTTTCTACGCGCCTCCCCTTCCGTTAAAGGGAAGGACCGCTGTGCACCCTGCAGGGCCTCTGATGGCCTCCACTGGGCCACCAGGGGGTGGTGTGGTGCCGAGGCCGCAGCCCAGCACCCAAATGGAGTGCCAGGCTGCATGTTGGCGGCCAGGACCATGCCAAGACGCAGCAAGACAGGCCGACCGGTGAGTCAGCCAAAACAACAAAATGGCAGCGCGCGGCACGGCGCACCTCCCATTTAACTTCCGCCCCAGGAGCAGAGCTTGGCCCGGTTCATGACCCGTGAGGCTGGCAGTCGCACCACCTGCTGCAGCCCCACTGGCCAATTTCTGCCGCGGGGCGGAAAGGGGTCGCCGAGGGATGATACGGGGTCGCCCCCTTAAAGGCCTAGCTTATTGACGTTTCACTCAAAGGGTGGAGCAATATCAGATGCTGTCTAATTGCAACTCATTATTGCCACAGGCTTTCCCCAGTAATTAAAGGGGAGTTTCATTGACACTGCAGCATCTCATTCTCAGCTGCCAGGGGGAAGGGGGAAAGGGGGAAAGGTGGAAAGGGGGGGAAGGGGGTAGGTCAGTCGGGTGGTCAGGGTGAGTGAAGGCTTCAACAAATGCTACAATTCATCATCTGTACCACAAGCTTCACACACTGCCAAAAGCACCACACCTCCAGCACTCACCCACTAACAATCTTGACCTAGCAACATTCACAGCCACATCTCACACCTTGCACACAATGACAACTATTCAACTATGACAGGTACATGGGTCATTAGTTATTAGAATGAATGTGATATGTGTGATATGTTTATGCGTAAATTTATTAATGGAGTTTGCAATATTTTGTGGTCTCTCATTTCACATTAGCGCCCAGGAGGGTATGATAGGGATGTGGTGAGCAATTGGGATCTGGGGTTTAAGTGATCCTGGTGAGAGGCTGGAGGACTGTTTGGAGGAGGTTAGCAGAATTCTGTGACCACCACCTTGGTGATGTGGAGCCATGTAATACACTCGTACTCGCTTAATTGAAGATAGGCGAACTGCTGTTGGAATACCATCGGGGGTAAGGTCTCCTGGTGACAGCACTGATGTCCCTCCTCATTCCTCTGTGTGCAAGTTTCCGTATTTCTCACTGCCCTCGCTTCCTCCATCGTAGATCCTGGAGGGCGAGGTGGCATGTCATACAGCCCCCATTATCATCATCATCATCTTCATCATAGGCAGTCCCTCGGAATCAAGGAAGACTTGCTTCCACTCCTGAAGTGAGTTCTTTGGTGGCTGAACAGTCCAATACGAGAGCCACAGACTCTGTCACAGGTGGGACAGATAGTCATTGAGGGAAGGGGTGGGTGGGACAGGTTTGCCGCACGCTATTTCCGCTCCCTGCGCTTGATTTCTGCATGCTCTTGGTATTGAGACTCGAGGTGCTCAGCGACCTCCCGGACACACTTCCTCCACTTAGGGCGGTCTTGGGCCAGGGACTCCCATATGTCAGTGGGGATGTCACACTTTATCAGGGAGGCTTTGAGGGTGTCCTTGTAGCGTTTCCGCTGTCTACCTTTGGCTCGTTTGCCGTGAAGGAGCTCCGAGTAGAGCGCTTGCTTTGGGAGTCTCGTGTCTGGCATGCGGACAATATGGCCTGCCCAGCAGAGCTGATCGAGTGTGGTCATTGCTTCAATGTTGGGGATGTTAGCCTGTATAGCTCAGAGACATGGACCATGTACAGTAGACACCTCAAGTTGCTGGAGAAATATCACCAACGATGTCTCTGCAAGAGTCCCCATTAATGTTGCCGAATGTAGCAGTTTGAATCTTTGAACAATAAATGTGGCTACTTTGTAGTATAAATGTAGCTACTTTGTAGTTGCCAGAAGACTGCTGATACAAAAGAAGTTTGAAATTTCTCATAGAAACTGTTCCAGTGGCTGAAACTGACAAGAAACCACTGAAACTAAGCTGCCCTGCAGCTGGGAGTGATTAATGCTGATGCCTTTAAATAACATCACTCAACCCGGCTTCCTGGAGCTGCATGCCAACTCTCCCTGTCACTGTCTGGTTGAGGTGCTAAAGTAAGTGGTGACAATCAATCTTCTATATTGGCTGGCCAGTGAAGGTTGCACCCTCACTGAGGTCATGATCTGCCTGGTGTTGATGTCCCCGGCAGTACCTTGGACCAGCGGCTCTGTAGGAGGGCTGGATGGGATTTGCCGTGCGGTGCTGGATTTGTCTTGCCCCAGCACTACTGCATCAGCGTCCTGTTACTGCCATCATCTGGCAATAAGGGGAGGTGCTAATGTATTGAATTTATCCCCCTTTGTGTCCTCCCACAGCTTACTTTCCCATCTAGCTTTGTATCATCTTGGATACATTACATTCGGTCCCTTCATCTAAGTCATTAATATAGATTGCAAATAGCTGATGCCCGAGCTGATGATCCTTATGGCACCCCACTAGTTACAGTCTGCCACCCGGAAAATGACCTGTTTTTCCCTACTCTCTGTTTTCTGTCCATTAACCAATCCTCTATCCATGCTAATATATTACCCCCAACCCCATGAGTCCTTATCTTGCATAACAACCTTTTATGTGGTACTTTATTGAATGCCTTTTGGAAATCCAAATATACTACATCCACTGGTTTCCCTTTATCTCCCCTGCCAGTTACATCCTCAAAAAATACTAATAAAGTTGTCAAACACGATTTCCCTTTCTTAAAACCATGTTGACTCTGCCTAATCATATTATGATTTTCTAAGTGACCTGTTGCCACTCCTTAATAATGGATTCCAGCATTTTCCCAATGACTGATGTCAGGCTCACTGGCCTGTAATTCCCTGCTTTCTCTCTCCCTCATTTCTTGAATAGTGGCATTACATTTGCTGCCTTCTAATCCACTGGGACTGTTCTGGAATCTAGAAAACTTTGGAAGATCACGACCAATGTATCCACTATCTCTGTATCCATCTCTTTTAGAACCCTAGGATGTAGGCCATCAGGTCCAGGGGATTTGTTGGCTTTTAGTCCCATTAGTTTCTCAAATACTTGTTCTCTTCTGATCTTAATTACTTTAAGTTCCTCACTCTCATTAGCTCCTTGGTTCCCCACTATTTTTAGTATGCTTTTTGTGTCTGCTACTGTGAAGACAGATACAAAATATTCGTTTAAAGTCTTTGCCATTTCTTTGTTCCCCAATATAATTTCTTCTGTCTCAGCCTCTAAGGGACCAATGTTTACTCTCTTCCTTTTTGCAATCTTGTAAACGCTCTTACAATCTGATTTTAGATTTCTTGCTAATTTACTCTCATTCTATTTTCTCCCTTTTTATCAATTTTTCGTCATCCTTTGGTGATTTCTAAAGCGCTCCCAATCATAAGGCTTACTACTATTCTTCACAACATTATAAGCTTCTACTTTTAATTCAATACTATCCTTAACTTAAATAAAAACAGAGAATGCTGGAAATCTCAGTGGGTCAGGCAGCATCTGTGGAGAGAAAAACAGAGTTAATGTTTTGGGTCGAAGACCCGTCACCAGAACTGCTGAATGTTTGAAAAGAACACATTCTTAAGCAGTGAAAGGGGGAAGGGAAGAATGAACAAAAGGGAAGGTCTGTGATAGGGTGGAAGGCAGGAGAGATTTGAGAGATTTGATGGGCCGAATTGAAATGGTAATGACAGAGGTTAGAAAAAAGTTAATCTTGATAAGATGTGAATGGTGTAGTAATGACTAGCTGACATATTCAGCGTTCTTTGAACCATTGCTCTCACCACATCCTGAGATCCACACTCAACACTATGCACTGCCACATGCACACTCCCGACAGCAGCATTGACTCACTATCTCTAAGCTATCCTGGTCTGCAGTTCCATTTCATCCCTTGCTTCATCCGGCGCTTTAACCAAAAACTTTTTTCCTTCCTTTCAGGTGTCAAGGATCGTAAACTTCAACAACTCTTGGACATCCTCCACCCCTCCGGAACCTTCTTCCCCGACACTCCCCTCTGATTCCATCCCGTCTTCCAATCTCATCCCCAGCCGTGTTTTCACTATCCCCTCTGACCTTCCCCTCTCTGACCCGAACGATCAGTTCTCAGCAAAGGTCTGAGCTACATCCCCTTATGCCCCCACCTCAATGAATTTTGAGCTCGGCACGATGCTGAGCTCTTTCCACCGTCTTCGCCTCTGTGCCCACTTCTTCGGCCAGGAGTCTTCCCCCCCGCACAGCTGACCCTTTCTCACGCTTTCAGAATTCTCGCTCTACCTGGACCCCTCCCTCGGGCCTCTTACCCTCTCTAGACCTCTTCATTGCAAACTGCCGACGGGACATTGGACGTCTCAATTTCTCTGCTCCCTCACTCACTCCAACCTACCTCCCTCTGAACTTGCAGCACTCCGCTCGCTCAGATCTAACCCCAACCTTGTCATTAAATCTGCTGAGGCTGATTGCCAACTCTCTGACATCTCCTCCTACCTCCCCCTGGACCATGACCCCATTACTGAACATCAAGCCATCATTTCCCAAACCGTCACTGACCTCATCTCCTCTGGAGATCTTCCCTCCTCAGCCACCAACCTCATAGTTCCCCAACCCCACATAGCCTGCTTCTACCTCCTTCCCAAGATCCACAAACAGGACTGCCCCAGTAGACCCATCGTTTCAGCCTGTTCTTGCCTCACAGAAATTATTTCTTCCTATCTCAACTCTATTTTTTCTCCCCTTGTCCACTCTCTTCCTATATCCGCGACTTCTCCGACGCCCTCCGCCACTTTAACAGTTTCCAGTTTCCTGGCCCCAAACATCTCCTTTTCACCATGGACGTCCAATCCCTCTACACTTCCATCCCCCACCAGGATGGCCTGAGGGTGCTCCGCTTCTTCCTTCTTCCTGGCTGAACTTGTTCTCACATTGAACAACTTCTCCTTTAACTCCACTCACTTTCTCCAAATTAAAGGTATTGCTATGGGAACCTGCATGGGCCCTAGCTATATTTGCCTTTTCGTGGGATATGTGGAACATTCTTTATTCCAGTCCTACTCACGTCCCCTCCCTCACCTCTTTTCCCGGTACATTGATGACTGTATCAGTGCCGAATCTTGCTCTCGCCCTGAACTTGAAAATTTCATTTACTTTGCATCCAATTTCCACCCTTCCCTCAGCTTCACATGGTCCATCTCTGACTCTTCCCTTCCCTTCGTTGACTTCTCTGTCTCCATTTCTGGGGATAGACTTTCGACCAATATCCACTATAAGTCCACTAACTCCCACAGCGACCTGGACTACCTTCCTCCCACCCCGCACCATATAAGGACTCCATTCCATTCTCCCAGTTCCTCCGGTTCTGTCGCATCTGCTCTGATGACGCCACCTTTCACACTAGTGCCTCTGATATTTCTTCCTTTTTCCTCAACCGAGGATTTCCCTCCACTGTGGTTAACATGGCCCTCAACCATGCCCATTCTATTTCCCGCACCTCTACTCTCACCCCTTCCTCTCCCTCTCAGAACCATGACAGTGTTCCCCTTGTCTTCACCCCACCAGCCTCCAAGTTCAACGGATCATCCTCCGCCATTTCCGCCACCTCCAGCGTGATCCCACCACCAATCACATCTTCCCTTCCCCTCCCCTCAGCATTCCGAAGGGACCGCTCCCTCTGCGACCGCTCCCTCTGTGACTCCTGGTCTATTCCGCAGTCACCCCCAGCACCCCAGCCCCTTCCCATGGCACCTTCCCATGCAAGTGCAGGAAATACAACACCTGCCCTTTTACCTCCTCCCTTCCCACTATCCAGAGCCCCAAATACTCCTTCCAGGTGAAACAGCGATTTACTTGTACTTCTTTCAATTTAATATACTGTATTCACTGCTCACGATGTGGTCTCCTCTACATTGGGGAAACCAAGCGGAGATTGGGTGACTGCTTTGCTGAACACCTCCGTTCAGTCCGTAAGTGAGCTTCTGGTCGCCTGTCATTTTAATTCTCCACTCCACTCCCACTCTGATATCTCCGTCCTTGGACTCCTCCACTGTTCCAATGAAGCTCAACGCAAGCTCAAGGAACAGCACCTCATCTTTTGTTTAGGCACTTTACAGCCTTCTGGACTCGACATTGAGTTCAACAATTTCAGAGCATAACCTTTGGCCATCTTTGGCTCCCTTTCCCTCCCCCCCATCTTATGTTTTTTTTCTTTCTTCTCTTTTTTTCTCTTTGTCTATAATGGCAGCTGGTCATTACTACACCATTCACACCCTATTCAGATTAACCTTTTTCTGACTTCTGTCATTACCATTTCAATTCGGCCCATCATCCCTTTTGTCTCTCTAATCTCTTCTGCCTTCCATCCTATCACAGACCTTCCCTTTTGTTCTTTCTTCCCCTCCCCCTTTCAGTGCTTAAGAATGTGTTCTTTTCGAACATTCGGCAGTTCTGACAAAGGGTCATCGACCTGAAAAGTTAATTCTGTTTTTCTCTCCACAGTTGCTGCCTGACCCGCTGAGATTTCCAGTATTCCTTGTTTTTATATTATATTATATACTATCTATCCTTAACTTCTTTATTTAGCCATGGATGGATCACTTTTCCTGTGGATTTTTTAAATTTTTCAGTAGAATGTATATTCGTTGAGAATTTTGGAATATTTCTTTAAAAGTTGCTTATCTATCATCATATCTTTTGATCTAATTGCCCAATCTACCTTAGCCAACTCACCCCTCATACCTATTTAATTGGCTTTATTTAAGTTTAAGACTCTAGTTTCATATTAAAGAATGTCACTCTCAAACTCAATGTGAAATTCTATCAATTATGGTCATTCTTCCCTAGAGATGCAACAGACATTTATCACAGATGTGGTTGCCTGGGATCACACTGCTCTCCACATCTGCAGTTACAACACACCACCTGTCCTGCATCTCTATCTAACATTATTTAATTTATTTAATTAGTTTAAAGTTTTTATCCAAACGATTATTTTTAGTTTTGAAACATTTTGGTAGGAGAAACAAGGAGAGGCAATCTAAACCAAAGGGTACAATACTAAAGGGGGTGCATGAACAGAGAGACCTGGGGGTATTTGTGCACCAATTTTTGAAGGTGGCAGGACAGGTTGAGAAAGCGGTTAAAAATGCATATGGGATCCTGGGCTTCATAAATAAAGGCATAGAATACAAAAGCAACAAAGTTACGATGAACTTTTATAAAATACTGGTCGAAAACTGGAGTATTGTGTCTAATTCTGGGCAACGCACCTTAAGAAGGATGTGAAGGCCTTAGAGAGGGTGCAGAAAAGATTTACAAGAATGGTTCCATGGATGAGGGACTTCAGTTACGTGGATAGACTGGAGAAGCTGGAGTTGTTCTCCTAAAAGCAGAGAAGGTTGAGAGGATATTTGATAGAGGTGTTCAAAATCATGAGGAGTAGATAGAGAGAAGTTGTTCCCATTGGCAGAAGAGTCAAGAACCAGTGGACACAGATTTAATGTGATTGCCAGAAGAACCAAAGGCGATATGAGGAAAACCTTTTTACGCAGCGAGTGGTTAGGATCTGGAATGTATTGCTTGAGAGGGTGGTGGAGGCAGATTTAATTGTGGCTTTCAGAAGGGAATTGGATAAGTACTTGAAGGGAAAAAAAATGCAGGGCTATGGGGAAAGGGTGGGAGAGTGGGACTAGCTGAAGTGCTCTTGCAGAGAGCTGGCATGGGCTTAACGGGCCTAATGGCCTCCTTCTGTGCTGTAACCATTCTATGATTCTATGATTCTAGTTTTAATTAGTGAATCTAGTTTAAGTTATTAAGAAAGTTATAAAGTTATAAGAAAGATGGTACCTTCGACTGTGTAGCGCTTCCTCAGTAAAATTACTGGAAGATGAAAAGGCATTGGAGAGGTCCACACAAACAGAAAACCAGAATGAGGAAAAAAGCAAAGAATGAGGAAAGAATTTGCAAGGCTATGGGGAAAGGTTGGGGGAGTGGGACTAGCTGAAGTGCTCTTGCAGAGAGCCGGTGTAATGTATGAAATGATACAATGAACTCCGTACTGTGAGCCAGTGACTAGGTATAACCTGGTCAGTCTTTAATGGCTTCCAGAAGCGAAGATACAAAGGTGAAGTTCAGGTTATATACCGGGCCCAGCACGAGTGTACCTATGACCCTAGGACCTCTGATGGTAGTGCCCCCTGCTGGTGGGCAGACCTTATGTACATACATTACATCATTTCCCCCCACCCCCCCCCAGTTCTTGGCACTAGTCCATATTACAAGTTCAGACGGTCCGGAGCCCTTCGCTCCTCAGTTGACCGTCTCAGTATAATCCCAGTGCTTTCCGAGTCTCTCACGACTTGGGGCTGGGCGTTGATCACAGTGGGTTCTTCTGATGGCTGGACGTGAGTAGGTTGGTCATCTAGGCTCGCGGTGTCTTCTTCCAACTGTTCCGGTTCGTCAGTGTGTCTTAGCTTGATTTGATCAATGTGTTTCCTGCACATCTGTCCATTCTTGAACTTAACCATATACACCCAGTTACCCTCCTTATCCATAACATTGCCCGGGAGCCACTTGGACACTTGAAACATAGAACCATAGAAAGTAGGTGCAGGAGTAGGCCATTCGGCTCTTCGAGCCTGCAGCACCATTCAATATGATCATGGCTGATCATGCAACTTCAGTACCCCATTCCTACTTTCTCTCTATAGCCATAAGGCTTGATCCCTTTAGCCGTAAGGGCCACATCTAACTCCCTTTTGAATATAACTTTCTGTGGTAGAGAATTCCACAGATTTGCAATTCTCTGAGTGAAGAAGTTTCTCCTCATCTTGATCCTAAATGGCTTACCCCTTATCCTTAGACTGTGTCCCCTGGTTCTGGACTTCTCCAACATCGGGAACATTCTTCCTGCATCTAACCTGTCCAATCCTGTCAGAATTTTATATGTTTCTATGAGATCCCCTCTCATTCTTCTAAATTCTAGTGAATATAAGCCCAGTCGATCCAATCTTTCTTCATATGTCAGTCCTGCCATCCCGGGAATCAGTCTGGTGAACCTTCGCTGCACTCCCTTAATTGCAAGAATGTCCTTCCTCAGATTAGTGGACCAAAACTGTACACAATGTTCAAGGTGTGGTCTCACCAAGGCCCTGTACAACTGCAGTAAGACCTCCCTGCTCCATACTCAAATCCCCTAGCTATGAAGGCCTGCATGCCATTTGCTTTCTTCACCGCCTGCTGTACCTGCATGCCAAACTTCAATGACTGATGTACCATGTCACCCAGGTCTCGTTGCACCTCTCCTTTTCCTAATCTGTCTCCATTCAGATAATAATCTGCCTTCCTGTTTTTGCAACCAAAGTGGATAACCTCACATTTATCCATATTATACTGCATCTGCCATGCATTTGCCCATTCACCTAACGTGTCCAAGTCCCCCTGCAGCCTCCTAGCATCCTCCTCGCATCTCGCACTGCCACCCAGCTTAGTGTCATCTGCAAACTTGGAGATATTACATTCAATTCCTTCATCTGAATCATTAATGTATGTTGTAAATAGCTGGGGTCCCAGCACTGAACCCTGCGGCACCGCACTAGTCACTGCCTGCCATTCTGACCCATTTATTCCCACTCTTTGCTTCCTGTCTGCCAACCAGTTCTCTATCCATGGTTAAGTACATACACTGAGTCATTTACAGATATGTCGCGTGACACTGCGGCGCGGTCGTGATGCTGGCATTGAAGTCGGGTTTCGACATGATCGTTAAGGTCAAGATGGACTAGAGAGAGCCTGGTTTTGAGGCCTCTCTTCTTCAATAGTTCCGCAGGCAGGACCCCGGTGAGCGTGTGTGGCCTTGTCCTGTAACTGAGTAGTATGCGTGACAGGCGTGTCTGCAAGGAACCGTGAGTTACGCGTTTCAGGGTCTGCTTGATGGTTTGAAATGCCCGCTCCGCTTGACCATTGGACACAGGTTTGAACGGGGCTGATCTCATGTGTTTTATGCCGTTGCTTTTCATGAACTCTTGAAACACCAGGCTCGTGAAACACGGTCAGTTGTCGCTGACAACGATGTCTGGCAGACCATGTGTGGCAAACATGGCTCTCGGGTTGTCAATGGTGGCAGTGGAAGTGTTGGATGACATGATCACACATTCTATCCATTTGGAGTATGCATCCACCACCACAAAAAACATTTTACCGAGGAAGGGGCCCGCAAAGTCGATGTGGATTCTAGACCACGGTTTGCATGGCCATGACCAAAGACTGAGCGGAGCTTCCTTTGGGGCATTGCTTAACTGCATGCAAGTGCTGCACTGATGCACGCATGACTCTAAGTCTGAGTCAATGCCAGGCCACCAAACATGGGACCTGGTGATGGCCTTCATCATGACAATACTGGGATGCGTACTATGTAACTCCCGTACAAATCTCGCCCTGCCTTTCTTGGGCATTACATGATTACCCCACAGTAAACAGTCGGACTGGATGGAAAGCTCATCTTTGCGACAGCTGTACCGTTTGGTTTCATCACCCATTTCCTTGGGGATGGTCGACCAGTCCCCGTTAAGAACACAACGTTTTACAACCAATAGGGTCGGATCCTGGCTGGTCCAGGTCTTAACTTGTTGAGCAGTGATAGGCAACCTTTCACTCTCAAAGGCATCCATGACCATGAGTAGCTCTGCGGGCATTGGTGTTTCCACCTCCGGTGTGGGCAACGGTAACTGGCTCAATGCATCAGCGCAGTTGTTGGTGCCTGGTCCATGGTGAATGACATAATCATAGGCAGATAATGTCAGCGCCCACCTCTGGATGTGGGACGATGCATTGGAATTGATACCTTTATGTTCCGAGAACAACGATATAAGCGGCTTGTGATTGGTTTCCAGCTCGAAGCGAAGCCCAAACAGGTGCTGGTGCATTTTTTTTACCCCATAAACACATGCTAAAGCCTCTTTCTCTACCATGCCATAGGCTCTTTCTGCCTTGGACGTGTATGCAACTGGTTGTAGTTTGCATGACTCATTGGCTTGCTGGAGTACGCAGCCGACCTCATAGGACGACAAATCACAGGTCAAAACTAGATGCTTGCATGGGTCATACAGTACCAGTAGTTTATGGGAACACAACAGATATCTAGCCTTCTCAAAGGCTCTGTCTTGAAGTTCACCCCACACCCAGTCATCTCCTTTCCTGAGCAGCTTGTGTAAAGGCTCTAATACTGTGCTCAATTTGGGTAAGAAGTTACCGAAGTAGTTGAGAAGACCCAGGAGTCAACGCAGCTCCATCACATTCTGGGGCCTGGGCGCATTTTTGATGGCCTCTGTTTTCGCGGCTGTAGGCCTGATTCCGCCTGCAGCAATCTTTCATCCAAGGAATTCGACCTTTGGTGCCATGAAAACGCATTTCGAACGTTTCAGCCTGAGTCCCACTTTGTCCAGATGACGCAGAACCTCTTCCAGATTGTGCAGGTGCTCGGCGGTGTCACGACCCGTGACTAGGGTGTTGTTTTGGAATACCACGGTCCTGGGGATGGATTTCAATAGGCTTTCCATGTTTCTCTGAAATATGGCTGCTGCTGAACGAATACCAAAAGGGCACTTGTTGTAAATAAACAGTCGTTGTGCGTGTTGATGCATGTAAGTTTCTTTGATGATTCAACCAGTTCCTGTGTCATGTAGGCCGACGTTAGATCCAATTTGGTGAACGATTTCCCCCCGGCTAGCGTTGCAAACAGCTTTCGGTAGTGGGTATTGATCTTGTTTCGAAACTAGGTTGATCGTGACCTTGTAGTCTCCACAAATCCTGACCGTGCCATCGCTCTTTAACACCAGAACAATGGGACTGGCCCATTCATTAAATTCGACCGGTGAGATGACCCCCTCGCGTTGTAGCCTGTTCAATTCGAGCTCAACCTTTTCTCTTATCATGTGCGGGACCGCCCTGGCTTTGTGATGGATGGGCCTTGCGTCTGGGCCGAGGTGAATCTGCACCTTGGCTCCCTTGAAGCTGCCAATTCCCGATTCAAACAGTAAGGGAAATTTGCTCAGCAATTGAGCACACAAATCATCATCCGCTGATGACAAAGCTTTGATATCATACCATTTCCGTTTTATTTTCTCCAGCCAACTCCTGTCGAATAACGATGGGCCGTTGCCCGGGATAATCCATAATGGTAGATCATGAACCACCCCCTGGTACGACACTCTTACTGCTGCCCTACCGATCACTGGTATGAGCACTCTTATTGATGTAGGTACGCAACTTCGCATTTATCGGACTCAGCTTGGGTCGCTCTGCCTTGGTCTCCCACAGCTTTTCGAAAGCCCTCTGGCTCATTATCGATTGACTCACACCCGTGTCTAATTCCATGGATAGTGGCGCGCCGTTTAATTTTACCTCCATCATTATCAGTTGGCTCTTTGTTAGGACCGCATGTATGCTATACACTTCCTCCTCTGAGCTCTCAAATGCTTCGGGCAGCATCGTCAGATCCACGCTAAATTGATCATCATCCACATTGATGTGTCGCAGCTCACTTGCTCTGCTGTGGACACGTCCGCTGAAGATGCCCCGTCTTCGCACACCCTCTGCATAAATACTGCCTGAAACAGCACTGATGGGGTCGGTGATTGCCCCCGCAACGCCAACACATTGAGCTCGGATTTACGCCCGATGGTGGGTTTGAGCGGCTCCCATTCTCACATACGCAGTCAAGTAGGCCCTCGATGGCGAACTTTGAGCGGCTCCCGTTCTCACATACGCAGTCAAGTAGGCTCTTGATGGCGAACTTTGAGCGGCTCCCGTTCTCACATACGCAGTCAAGTAGGCTCTTGATGGCGAACTTTGAGCGGCTCCCGTTCTCGCATACGCAGTCGAGTAGGCCCTCGATGGCGAACTTTGAACGGCTCCTGGTCTTGCAGACGCAGTCGAGTAGGCCCGGCCATGTGCAGCTCTGCCAACCGTCGATACAATTTTGTACACAGTACTTGCCATGGAGTTCCTGTTTTGTCATGATATCTGCTTCGTGCTTTTCTGCATGGACATGCAAGCCTGGGTGATGGTGATCACCTTGCTGAGGTCCGGCATTTCTGCAGCCAGCAGCTTACTTGAGATCGCCTCATGGTTGACCACGATCACGAAAAAGTCACGCAGCATGTCTTCCAATGCAGGCCCAAATTTGCAAGGCCCTGCAAGGTGTTTCAGGTCGACAACAAATGCCGCTACATCCTGGCCTTCTGGACAAACGTGAGTATAGAAGTGATATCTGGATATGAGGATTCCTTCCATGGGTTTAAGGTATTCCCGAACTAGAGCACACAGTTCTTTGTAATCCTTTTCTGTAGGAAGAGTGAGTGAGAGCAGATTCTAGATGAGTGCATAGATCGTGGGGCCACAGACGGTGAGAAGAACTGCATCCTTGTCTTTGTTTAGGTCGTTTGCTATGAAGTACTGCTCAAGACAATCTGTGAAATCTTCCCAATCCTCTCCCTCATTGAATCTCTCGAGAATTCCAACAGTACTCGATCATGCTGTGCTCGCTATACTTTTGCGTGGGTTCGTACTTTCCTCGTCGCCAGTTATAGTGTATGAAATGATACAATGAACTCTGTACTGTGAGCCAGTGACTAGGTGTAACCTGGTCAGTCCTTAATGGCTTCCAGAAGTGAAGATACAAAGGTGAAGTTCAGGTTATATACCGAGCCCAGCACGAGTGTACCTATGACCCTAGGACCTCCGACGGTAGTGACCTCTGATGGTGGACAGACCTTATGTACATACATTACAGCCAGCATGGGCTCGATGGGCCTATGGCCTCCTTCTGTGTTGTTACTGTAATGTTGACATGTTACTGTAATTTTCAAGGACTGTGCTTTCGGCCATTTAAAAAAAAATGTTTGTTCCATTCGCTCCAATCCTTTGGTGGGACTTCCAATTCTAATGATTCCTTACAGAACCTCAGCAGAATATTTAGTTAGTCATTTCTTTAAGTATCTTTGTGTACTAGCCATCTTGTCCTGGGGTTTAATTCTCTTTCAGTAATTTCAATGTATCTGTCATTTCCTCAAGTAATTATTGATGTCCTTAAATTTTCCTTCTCATTTCACAGAATATCAACTCTGATTTTCAAGAGCAAAACAACGGCTTCTTCTGTGAATTCTTCTGGAACAAAATTGTACAGGATATCTATAATTCTCCAATTACCAGATCCCACAAACTAAATGGTGCTTTTCAATGGCTTTACGACTTCCTTGACGAGCTATTTAATCTAGATGTACGTACCCTGATGCCTTTTTATATTGTGTTTTTTAGAATCTTCTCCCCAATCCTAATCCAATTTTTTATTTTTTGGCTGTATAATCTTTTTTAAAAACAGTTTCTGGACTCAAATGTGATGTAGGCCTCCGCCTGCCCAAGTGCCACCCAAAGGAGCACCGCTGGCCGGCGAGGCCCCGACAGTTCTTTGGGCGGGGTTTTCATCACCCAGGTCGCTCGAAGGTCGGGGGCGGCAAATCTAGGCGGCAGCCGGCAGGAGCTCCCATTCTCGGTGGTAGAAGCGCTTGCTGCCCAAGTGTCGCTGAGGATCGAGTCGGGCCCACGGAGGGTCGAAGAACTCAAAATAAAAAGCATCAAAAACAAAAACAAAAAAATCTAACGACCTTCAGGGGACTCCATCCAGGTAAGTACCTGTAAAGAAATAATTTAAATAAACTTCACTAACCTTTTATACAGCATCTTCACACTTACCGTTGAGGACAGAGCTGCCTGCACTTAGCGGTCGACTGCCAGCCTGTCGCTAACTGCAACCGACTCCTGCCCTCATCAATATGGCATCTCGGCGGGCAGAGTGTACGTCGGCGGGCGCTTCCCGGTGGCCCTCCCCTCCCGCCTGCTCCAGGCCACGACGAATGTGGCACTGGGCGGTTCAAGCAGAGGAATGTCGGCGGCAGTGGGCGGTAAGGCTATCAATTTTGTCCCCTCTATCTTATTCAACTGTGGAACCCCAACCTCCAATATAGTCCCTCTTATTTCCTACTGGAATATATTTCACCGCTGGTTTAACTCCCATTGCAATTATGTGATTCTATTTGCCAATTTTCCCTTCTTTTTAACCTTTTCATTTCTTTATAATTAGATTGTTTCCAATTAATTACTTTGTGATCAATTCTTGTTTTTACTTTCCTATTCTTACACTGAACCTAATTATATTATGGATGCGGTTTCTCAAATGCTCCCCTCCTTTTAAGTCCTTTCTTGTAACAGCAGTACATTGACTGAGAAAACAATCACTCTCTTTCTCACCACAAATATTTTTCCTATTCCTGTCGATTTTTGTATAATTAAAATCTCCTACAATTATTATACGCATCTCTAAATCATCTACAAATTTCATATGCACTTTACGTTCCCCTGTTACTCCCAGATTTATGATTATAATAATACTTAAAATGAGGTCCTGTCCCAGTTTCTGCCTCTCACCCAGACCTTTCCCAATTTCACAGTGCTATCAGTAGCTAGTTCCAATCCATGGCTAGCTTTATTGCCTGCTACTGGTCCTAGTTCCTGAGTTCTGCTAATGACCAGCCCAACTGTTCTATCCTGGATCCTCCTTCCACCGCTCTTCATGTAAACCTATCAGCATATACTTCTATTCCTTTCTCCCTCATGTACTTATCCAGCTTCCCCTTAAATGCAGCAATGCCATTCACCTCAACCACTCCTTGCGATAGTGAATTCCACATTCTAACCTCTCTCTGGGTAAAGAGGTTTCTCCTGAATTCCCTATTGGATTTATTGGTGATTATCTTATATTTATGGCCCCTAGTTTTGGTCTCCTCCCACAAGTGGAAACATCTTCTCTCAGTCTACCCTATCGAACCCCTTCTTAGTTTTCAAGACCTCTATCAGGTCACCCCTCAGCCTTCTCTTTTCTAGAGAAAAGAGCCCCACCCTGTTCAGCCTTTCCTGATAGGTATATCCTCTCAGTTCTGATATCATCCTTGTGAATCCTTCTCTGTTGTCTTTTTCAGTGCCAGAATCAGTATTCACAACCCCCATCTGTGCTACATATTTTTCTTTCAGCAACCCAGAGGATATATTTGCCTCAGATCATCTCTCAAATGGCAACACCTGGAAAATCTTTGTATCCGGACTGAGCTGTTGAATCTTCTGTTTACATTCAAACGCCATGTGACAATCCAAGATTGTCTATAAATATACTGGTGTGTGGATCTCCTGGAGAATGCTGATGCCATCCTATGGTCTGCTGTGCTTGTCGAGTAGTCGAGAGTTTGCTGATTATTTAATCATGCTGCATGTGGCAACTGTGTAAACACCATGGGCTATTCCAGACATTTTGTAAATACCCCAAATATTCAGGGAGATGTCACATGCCCTTTAATGAGTGTAGCATGGCCATGTTTTTCTCTATTACTAAATTATATTTTACCTCAGATTCCAAAGAAGTATTTGCCATATTATAATAGTAACATTAGCATCTGTGCTGGATCAGTAAGGTTGAGTCAGTCCCCTGTTCAGTGCTTTGTTATCTCACCCTGAAAGGATGCATTGATGCTGATATCTAAACTAGGAAAGAACTAATTAGAATGAGCAATTACAGGTCAATGTAATTGCAGCCGATTAATAAGATAGATTATATAGAATTGTTGCAGTACACAATATTTACTTCATTTAGTTTTGTCTACAAATCCATTACAGAAACATGGCTACGCCTTTTTGATTAATTTAACATATTTTATTATTATTCTTTACCATTTTTATCACAAAAAATTACACAGTAATTATTTGATGTAAGAAAATCAGAAAAATGAGATGTAAAAGGCTGGTCTAGTGCATTTTCCCATCGTGGCATTGTATTTAAATAATCTCAATGCAGGCTGCTTTTGTAATCTTCAACTTCAAATAAATTGGGGAAAAACACAATACACTGCCAATATACTGTACTTTATCTTATAAACGAATGTATACAACAACAACAACTTGCACTTATATAACACCTTTAACGTAGTAAACATCAAAATATGTTTCACAGGAGGGTAATCAGACAAAAATGGAAGGAGACGTTAGGACAGATGACCAAAAGCTTGGTCAAAGAGAGAGGTTTTAGGGAGTGCCTTAAAGGAGGTGGAGAGACGGAGAGGTTTAGGGAGGTAATTCGAGTGCTTACGGCCTAGGTAGCTGAAGGCACGGCTTCCAATGGTTGTGCGATGAAAAGATGCCAGAAACGGAGGAGTGCAGCGATCTCGGCTGATTGTAGGGCTGGAGGAAGTTACAGCAAAAAGGAGGGGTGAGGCCATGGAGGGATTTGAAAACATGGATGAGAATGCTAAAATCGAGAGTTAGTTTCGGTATAATTTAATCTGAGAATTAGCAATCTCGCAAATGCTAATTTTGTGTGAAGAGGAATAAGTTCAGGAATTTGTGTTAAATTGTGGGGTTCTGCAGGGCTCAGTACTGGGTCCCTTGCTTTTTGTGGTCTATATCAACGATTTAGATTTGAATATAGGGAGTATGATTAAGAAGTTTGCAGACAACACTAAAATTGGCTGTGTGGTTGATAATGAAGAGGAAAGTCATGGGCTGCAGGAGGATATCAGTCTACTGGTCAGGTGGGCAGAACAGTGGCAAATGGAATTTAATTCAGAGAAGTGTCAGGTGATGCACTTTGGGAGGGCTAATAAGGAAAGAGTATATACATTAGGCGGTCGGCCACTTAATAGTGTAGATGAACAAAGGGGCCTTGGAGTGCTTGTCCACAGATCCCTGAAAGTAGTAGGCCAGGTGGATAAGGTGGTTAAGAAGGCATACGGAATGCTTGCCTTTATTGACCGAGGCATAGAATATAATAGCAGGGAGGTTATGCTCTAATTGTATAATACTTTGGTTAGGCCACAGCTGGAGTACTGCGTGCAGTTCTAGTCGCCATATTATTATAGGAAGGACGTGATTGCACTAGAGAGGGTGCAGAGGAGATTTACGAGGATGCTGCCTAGAATGGAGAATCTTAGTTATGAGGACAGATTGGATAGGCTGAGTTTGTTCTCATTGGAACAGAGGAGGTTGAGAGGAGACCGCATTGAGGTGTACAAAATATTGAGGGGCCTGGACATAGTGGATAGTAAGGGTTGATTTCCATTGGTGGAGGGGTCTATAACGAGGGGGCATAGTTTTAAGGTGGTTGGTTGAAGGTTTAGAAGGGATTTGAGGGGGGGGCTTCTTTACGCAGAGGATTTTGGGGATCGGGAACTCGTTGCCTGGAAGAGTGAGTGGTGGATGCAGAAACCCTCACCACTTTTAAGAGATGGTTAGATGGGCACTTAAAGTGCAGTAACCTGCAGGGTTACGGACCTAGAGCTGGTAATTAAGATTAGACTGGGTGACCATTTGTTGGACGGTGCAGATATAATGGTAAGTACTGCAGGGAATAGAATACGGCCGGCGCGATCTCCTTGACTAGTTTCGATCGCCTGGATGGATCGGAGAGGAATTTTCCCAGATATTTTCTCTCTAAATTGGCCTGGGTTTTTATCTGTTTTTTGCCTCTCCCAGGAGATCACATGGCTCCGGTTGGGATGGAGTGTAGAATGTTTTCAGTATAAGGGGTGTCGCCGTTGTGTGTGGTGGACTGGTTGGGCCGGGTGCTCTTTGCCTTCCGCCATTGTTGATAGGTTTATATGTAACCTTTAGGGCTGCTGACCAAGGGCCGTGTGGCTCTTTGTCAGCTGGCGCAGACACGATGGGCCGAAATGGCCTTCTTCTGCGCTGTAAATTTCTATGTTTCTACTCTATGTTTCTATGTTTTCTAAAGTACCATGTGTTAACCTTAGAGGACGCTCCAAAAATGACCCCTGTGAGTAAAATAGTATAAGACACAAACAATAATGCACACTGTGTTTTATGTTAACTACATGTTAAGCTGTAATTAAACAGAAACAAGCAAATTTCTATTAAAGTTACTGCTTCTGCACAATGCATTAATGGCCCAGAAAATGTGGTCGGAGGCTTCCCACGGGCAGATGTCTCCAATCTGAAAAATGTCTGTGAATGTACCTGGTGGTCCAGGAGGTTGGGAGACTTCTAGTCTTGTATTCCAGGGACTTGGGTACTTCGTACACCTCCCTGGGATCACATGGGCCGGCCCAACCTATTCCTAAATCACCATAAGTATGAATGGGAATAAATACCCCCCAAAACACACAAACACTGAAAAATATATTTAAAAAACATCACATATTTAAAATTAGTCAAAATGGAATTTGATTAATTATTTAAAACAAAATTTTAATTTTTTGAAAAATAAATTTACATATCTTAAAGGGTCTAAAAATAAACTTAACCTTATTTAACAGGATATATGTTCAAATTATTGAAAAAAGATGTCTTTCTGTCCTTTAAAAGTCTTACGTTGATAAGTAACTGCAGGAGCAGGCAGACTTTGCACAAAGCTTATGTTTATTGGCGCCCGACAACTTTAAGCAGAAAGGTGCAGTGCAAAGTCTATTGCTGAATATGTTGAAGGATGAGAAGCAGGAGTAACGAACCATGATCAAGGAGATTTGCAATGCATTTGGAGTGGACCTTCTGGATTTGGTTGGACACACGGATAAGGTTCTTTTTCAAATTTGTCTATTCCCCAAGTACAAGTGCTATTTGGACGCCGTGCCACAATACCCTTTCTCTTGTCAATAGAAAGGGTTACTGTTCGCTTAATGTACACATGGTACAAAGCCATAAACAAAAAATACACAATGTAACTGCTCGTTTGTGGTTATTGTTCATAACATACACATCTTGATGTAATGCCATATCCATGGTCTCAACAATTTAACCCTATTGGACATGTTCAAAAATTCATTAGAAACTTGATCAGGAAGCAAGGGATTGATGGCATAATAAATTGGTATACCAACATGGCTGTTAGGATGTGGATTTACAATTCAACGCATGCTGACTTTTAGGTACTGTACTTCCCACTCAGTGGAAAGGACAATTAGAGGGCAAGTTACCCTGCACTGCTGTCATGCACTTCTTTGTGATCGATTATGGAGCTGAAGCCTGAGAATGGGATGTTTCCTTGTGCTGTCAGACAGGGTATGACACAGGGAGTTGCGTGAATATAAATGGAAAACAAAACAGCATGCCAAGTTATTGTGTACTAAACTGTAAAACAAAATTCCATTTGGAGCAAATAATGCAAGCATTGAGCAAATATACACACGAAACACAAGGGCTGAATTTTCGGTCTGTTGCCACCTCTGTTTGTGCCCCGGAAGGGCGGTAATTGCGTTGGAAATGATTTCCGGCCGGGCAGCCAGCTTCCAGCACCCCGCCAGGACATTCGGTGCCGGTTTTGTGGGGGCGCTGAGCAGCACTGCCCAGGAGAGCCCAGCCGGTGTGTGAAATGCCTCCGGTTGCGACACCATTCTGAAATTTGTTTGCAGCGGGGCCCATAGCGCCCTGTAGTGGGACCGTCTGAGAAAGCGGGCGGTCTGAGCTGTTCCGGCGGCGTTGAGGGAAGGAATGACTACCTGAGATAAGTGTGATTGTTTTTTATTTTTGCGATTTATCTTTATGTGGGGTGAGCAAGGTATTGGGAATGTTTTTATGGGGTTTTTATGCGATTTTTATTTTTTCTCCAGGGAAGCCAACCTTAGGGCGCTCCAAGGCCAGCTCTTTAGCTCCGGATTTTCAGTTGCTCAGCCAACCTAGAGAGGTGTGAAATGCCTCCCTTAACGCTACGCTCCAAACTCAGGGCGCAGCTGATGAATTTTGTGGCTGCAGACGCAAACCATTTCCCGGCGCAAAATTTACTGTCATTGTTAGCCTCAAACCGAATTTCCACCCGAACCTTACGCAGATATAAGCAACAATGTAGTGGTGAGGGTGTTTTCGTCATTCTGTTCTACAGAGTTGTGTGCTGTTCTAATTACTTAACTGGTCAGATGTACCAATTGCAATAATTCTCCTGTTATGTCACTAGGGGGCCCCAGTACTTAAAAAAGAAGCATTGTGATCCCTGTTTGATTGCTGACTGTTCTATGAGATGGGCAGCATTATCACACTCACAAGTTAGAGATATCCACATTGCTGTAACTGAGCCTCTGGTTGAGATTGAGTCTTGAATTCTGTTTCCTGAAACCATCTGACTTCATTAAGCAGGGAGTTAGTTGACAGTGGACTGGATGACATAAGTACCTCTCGGGCATTAGCAGTGAATAACTCTTCTTTTTCTACTGCACAGATGCCCATGTTTCAGGACAGTACTGCTTCATTTTCCTTGCTGGTACACCTTCTGATTGCTTCTTTTGTGCCAGTGAATTTATGTCCATAACATAGACACGGTCTCCTCCACATAAATAGGTGAAGGGATGCACAGCTCACATTCTTCAAAGTTCCGTCTGAATCATTGCGGAACCCACAATCATGATTCATTTATCCTGCACCAGCCCTCTGTGCCAGCTCGATTCCAACCAGGCTCCATTCAGCTTCAAGGGTCTTGCGTTTACTTAACTACAAATATTAACACCAACACCAAATCCAGAACAAAATCTTGATTCCAACAACTCAATTAATATTTGTATAACTTCATTTGCAGATTAAGAATCACCTTTGTTCAATCCCTTCGTGCCTGTCTTGTGTGCTCATTTGCCTATCTTAGTTCTCCTGCAAGGTGTATTCCCAGTGTCTACAGCTTGAGAGGTGGAAGACTACTGAGCTCCCATTGAGGACACTTCAGATGACCATGGTGGGCAACCTTGAGCAGCTCTGGGCCTTGAGTGCCCGGCTACAGACTGCAGCATCTTGGTTTGGGTCGGAGCAGTCTGGTCTGTTCCAGCTGGCTGTGTGGCACTGACGAGGGCAGTGGTGGAATGGGTGGTCGGTGCGTGTAATGTATGCATGCCTGGGTTTACCTGCCACCAGGGGGAGCGACCGTCAGAGGTCAGTGGACCACAGACACACATGTGCAGCCCTTGTATATAAAGAAAGCCTCCATATTTAATCCTCACTTTGAGAGCTAATAAAGTAGAGTCAGGTCGTACCTGATTGAGTTCACGGTATTAAGCCTATTGAGTTATTGAATACGCAACATTTGGTGACGAGGCACAATACGAACTTTCACACACAAAATAAAAGAGCACTGTTGGAATCCTGGAGTGATTTTGTGGAGGGAGAAGACTGGGAGGAATTTACAGATCGCCTCGACCAGTACTTCGTGGCCAACAAGATGGATGAAGACGCTGACGCAGTTAGGCACAGGGCGGTTTTCCTCACGGTTTGTGGTCCAAAAATCTCTGGCCTCATAAAGAATCTGCTCTCATCTGCACTTCCAATGGAAAAGACCTATGAGGAATTGTGTGCTCTGATTCGGGACCATCTCAAACCTAAAGAAAGCATCATTATCTCGAGATACCGCTTTTACAAGCATGTTCGTTCTGAGGGCCAGGACGTGGCGGAAGTTGTTGCCGCCCTGAGACGTCTCGCTGGGCCGTGTAAGTTTGGAACCGCGTTGGAAGACACGCTGCGCGACGTCTTTGTAATAGGCATAAACCACGAGGTGATCCTGCGGAAGCTGCTGGCTGCGGAGACGCTGGATCTCAGCAGGGCCATCACGATCGCCCAGGCTTGCCTGACCACGGTCGATAGTACAAAGCAGATATCCTCGCAGAGTCGGAACTCCACAGCAAGTACTGTGCACCAGATTGTGTCGTCGGGTGGCAGAGCTGCACCTGGCAGGGCCTACCCGACTGTGTTTGTAAAATCTGTAGCTGCTCGAAGTCCGCCATTGGGTACGAATCCGATTTCACCCTGTTGGTGTTGTGGGGACAATCATTGGCCTCATCAGTGCCGTTTCAGACAGTATATTTGTAGAGGCTGTGCAAAAATGGGGCACCTTCAGCGGATGTGTCTACAGCTCAGCAAGCGTGCTGCGACACACCACGTGGCTGATGATGACCGATCCAGAGCGGATCCGGCAATGCAACCTGAGGTACTCGAGTGTATAGTGTATATTCGTTCCTGACAACGAGCCAACCGATAATGATCGAAGTAAAATTAAATGGAGTGCCGGGATCTATGGAATTAGACACGGGTGCGAGTCAGTCACTTATGAGCCAGAGGACTTTTGAAAAGCTGTGGGACACCAAGGCCGTGAAACCCAAGCTGAGTCCAGTTAATGCAAAATTGCGTACCTACACCAAAGAGCTCATACCAGTGATTGGCAGTGAAGCAGTCAAGGTGTCGTAAGATGGGGCGGTTCATGATCTATTGCTTGAGATTGTTCCAGGCAATGGTCCAACACTGTTCGGCAGGAGTTGGCTCAAAAAAATAAAGTGGAACTGGAACTATATTATCGGTGGATGAGGCTTTGTGTGCTCAAGTGCTGAGCAAATTTCCCTCGTTGTTTGAACCGGGCATCGGCAACTTCACGGGAGCCAAAGTGCAGATCCACCTGGACCCGGATGCAAGACCCGTCCATCATAAAGTCCGGGCGGTCCTGTACATGATGAGGGAGAAGGTCGAAATCGGACTGGACAGAGTCCAACGTGAAGGGGTCATTTCACCGGTCGAATTTACTGAATGGGCTAGTCCCATTGTTCCTTTGCTGAAGAGCGATGGCACTGTCAGGATTTGTGGAGACTACAGGGTTACGATCAACCGAGTTTCAAAACAGGATCAGTACCCATTACCAAAGGCTGATGATCTGTTTGCAATGCTAGCTGGGGAAAAGTAGTTCACCAAATTGGATCTGACATTGGCCTATATGACAAAGGAGCTTGTCGAATCATCGAAAAAACTTACGTGCATCAATACGCATAAAGGGCTGTTCATTTACAACAGGTGTCCTTTCGGAATTCGCTCGGCTGCAGCCATATTTCAGAGAAACATAGAGGCTTTCTTTATATACAAAGGCTGCAGTTGTGTGTCTGTGGCCCAATGACCTCCGACGGTCACCCCCTGGTGGCAGGTAAATCCAGACATACATACATTATAAAATTCTGACGGGATTGGACAGGTTAGATGCAGGAAGAATGTTCCCGATGTTGGGGAAGTCCAGAACCAGGGGGTCACAGTCTAAGGATAAGGGGTAAACCATTTAGGACTGAGATGAGGAGAAACTTCTTCACTCAGAGAATTGTGAACCTGTGGAATTCTTTGCCACAGAACGTTGTTGAGGCCAGTTCGTTAGATACATTCAAAAGGGACTTAGATGTGGCCCTTACGGCTAAAGGGATCAAGGGGTATGGAGAGAAAGCAGGAATGGGGTACTGAAGTTGCATGATCAGCCATGATCATATTGGTGGTGCAGGCTCGAAGGACCGAATGGCCTACTCCTGCACCTATTTTCTATGTTTCTATGTTACAGTGTGCAAGCATGCTGTTGTCTTGAGAGGTGCCAGGTCACCAGGTGCCTCTCCCATAGAGCCAATGCCACTCTCCCAGAACTACACCTCCGCACTCCTACTGCTTTGCGTGTGAACACAGTACAGGAGTGACTTGATGCTCTGGAAGCCCTTGTCAACACTGACAGCCAGAGCCAAGATCTGAGCAGCAATCTGAGGTTCCGTCGTAGCAATGTGAGTTGTCAGAGCTGTCAGCAGAGGCTTCATCATGGTGGGCACCACCTGTCGCTCCTTATTGGACACAATAGTCTCCGTGCTCCGTACAAAGCCTTGAAACAAGTTGGAGCTGGCCTCCTCCATGCTCTCAGCCTATATGCATCAGCTCTCTGGCAGGCTGTCCAGTCCACCTAGCACTTGCTGGTATATGCCCGTGAGTCTTCGGTAACCTGGGTCCTCAAAAGTCAGACTAGTATGTGATCTTGCTCTCCATCGAGAATGCACCTTTCACCAAATTGATGGCCTTCCAGCAGCAGTTGATTTGTGTCTCTAGATACTTTTGCATTGTCGTTTGTTTAGCTCGGATCATGGGAGACTAGTCTGTTTGTGTGTGTGTGTGTGTGTGTGGTGTGTGTATGAGTGTATGTGGTGTGTGTAGTGTGTGTGTGGTGTGTGTATGAGTGTGTGTGTGTGGCTGTGTGTGTGTGTGTGTGTGTATGTGTGTAGTGTGTGTGTGGTGTGTGTGTATGTGTGTAGTGTGTGTGGTGTGTGTATGAGTGTGTGTGTGTGGCTGTGTGTGTGTGTGTGTGTGTGTGGTGTGTGTATGAGTGTGTGTGGTGTGTGTAGTGTGTGTGTGGTGTGTGTATGTGTGTAGTGTGTGTGTGGTGTGTGTATATGAGTGTGTGTGTGCGGCTGTGTGAGTGTGTGTGTGTGTGTATGTGTGTAGTGTGTGTGGTGTGTGTGGCTGTGTGTGTGTGTGTGTGTGTGGTGTGTGTATGAGTGTGTGTATGTGTATAGTGTGTGTGTGGTGTGTGTATATGAGTGTGTGTGTGGTGTGTGTATGAGTGTGTGTGTGCGGCTGTGTGTGTGTGTGTGTGTGTGTGTGTGTATGTGTGTAGTGTGTGTGTGGTGTTTGTATGAGTGTGTGTGTGTATGTGTGTAGTGTGTGTGTGGTGTGTGTATGAGTGTGTCTGTGTGTGGCTGTGTGAGTGTGTGTGTATGAGTGTGTGTGTGTGTGGCTGTGTGAGTGTGTGTGTATGAGTGTGTTTGTGTGTAGTGTGTATGAGTGTGTGTATGTGTGTAGTGTGTGTGGTGTGTGTATGCGTGTGTTTGTGTGGCCACTCCCTGTGTATCAATATTAAATCAGGTTCCCTTATCCCAGAGGCAGAATCACTGACCTGCCTTTGTATTTGCAATAATTCTGGTTTACAAGAAACCAGTGGCTCAGCTTATGTCTGTAGAACATTTCAAGTACCTGTCCAACTCCCTTTTAAAATTATTTATGGAATCAGCTTCCAACACCTTTTGAAAAAAATTCTCCTCATCTCCGCTCCAGATCTTTTGCCAATGATTTTAAATCTATGACCTCTGGTTATTGACCCACTCCCCAGAGGGAATAGTTTTTCTCTAACTACTCTTATCAAAACCTCTCATCATGTTGAAAACCTTTATTATGTCATCTCGTCACCTTCTCTGTTCCAAGGAGAACAGCCCTAATTTTTCCAAACTCTCCTCATAACATCGTAACATAATGTTAAAGAGGAATGATAAAGTAACTTGCATGCCACTTTATCAAATTTGCTACAGGAATGCACAAAGATAGAATGCCGAAAACAATACTTTTGCTATTTAAACATGATATAAACTAATCTAATACTGTTAAAGAAATACAACATTTCACACTACATGCAACTGTAGGGGAGGGGTGGTTGGTGCTGTAAGGTCCTGAGATGAAATTGCCCGGTATATGTCCAACCAGAGTTAGCAATCCTAATTGGATGGGGTGACTTAAAGCTTGGTCATAGCGGTGTGCTTTAAGGGGGTCTTTAATAAGGAGAGATGGTGGAGAAACAGAGGAGTTAAGGGAGGAAATTCCATAGCATAGGGCCAAGACAGTTTCAGCACTGTGGCAGGGGCAGAAACCTAATTGGAGAAATTCAAAAACATAGCCATAAGAGTAAGATTCATATATGGTAGAATATCCTCCATTTTATCACACAGACGATAAAGCTGCCTTTCCTTAGTGCCAGTGTAGAAAGAGTTCAAAGCCGAATGGTCTTTTTTCTTCTATACTTCATCCTGGTGAGATTTTGTCATATGTTAAGATAAATACGGGAGTGAGAGAGTGAAATATTGACAGTAGCAAAAATTCTTCACACTGTCACCTGTGAAAGAAAAAAAGAAAGACTTGCATCTATACAGCGCAATTCACGACCACCGGATGTCTCAAAGCGCTTTACAGCCAATGAAGTACTTTTTGGAGTGTAGCCACTGTTGTAATGTGGGAAGTACAGCAGCCAATTTGTGCACAGCAAGCTCCCACAAACAGCAATGTGATAATGACCAGATAATCTGCTTTTCTTCGAAATAGTGTCATGGGATTTTTTACGTCCACCTGAGAGAGCAGACCGGGTCGGGCAGATGGTTTAATGTCTCATCCGAAAGATGGCACTCAGACAGTGCAGCACTCCCTCAGCACTGCACTAGAGTCAGCCTAGACTTATGCAAGCAGGCATAAAACTCTTTGCTTACACCCCCATCCACCGGGTGTGTTTGCTTCATTGTTTATAGTTTGAGAGATATTTTAAGCTCCATGGAGTTAACTGCTACTATGAATATCTTAAAAATGACAACTTTTTTACAGAAAAGGTACCCACCCACCTGAGACACATCAAAAGCAAGTACTTACCATTCACAGTACGGAGCCCTGGACTTTAAATAAGTCTGTAGTTTTGCAGTCTGCACACTCTTTGGGCCCAAGTTTCCACATGATTCGCGCCTGATTTTTAGGAGCAACTGGTGGAGAACGGACTATCTTAGAAATCGCAATTCTCCACATTTTCTTTTCTGCAGTTCTAGTCAGGTAGAATAGTTCCACTTTGGAACAGAATTTTTTCTTCAAAAGGGGGCGTGTCCGGCCACTGACGCTTGATTTGAAAGTTTCCACAGTGAAAACGTACTCCAAACTAAAGTAGAATGGAGCAAGTGAAGATTTTTGTAGAACTGAAAAAATCTGTTCTACACATTAAAAAATCAGGCGCAGGTTACAAATTAGGCGTCCAGAACGGGGTGGGGGGGGGGGGAGGGGGGTGGGGGGAAGGGAAGTCATTAAATTCTATAATAAATCCTTATTTATACTTCTACAAATATTATACAAATAAATCCAATCTGAATAAACATTTATAAGCAAAGAAAAGATTAAATAAACCATGTTCCTACCTGTGTGAAAGGCAGCGGTTTGCCGTCGGGACCGAAGGCTGAACAGGCCAGGCCCGAGACTTCGGGCCTGGCCTGTCGCCAGCACCAGATTTACAGGTAGGTGGCGTTGGGCCGGGTCGGGTCGGGAGATTTGGTTCGGGTCGGCGGGGAGGGAGAGGGAGGGAGGGAGAGGGAGGGAGGGAGAGGGAGAGGGAGAGGGAGAGGGAGAGGGAGGGAGGGAGAGGGAGAGGGAGGGAGGGATAAGGAGGGAGGGAGAGGGAGAGGGAGGGAGGGAGAGGGAGGGGGAGAGAGGGAGGGAGAGGGAGGGAGGGGGAGAGAGGGAGGGAGAGGGAGGGAGGGGGAGGGGAGGGAGGGAGAGGGAGGGAGAGGAAGGGAGGGAGAGGGAGAAGGAAGGGGAGAGAGGGAGGGAGGGAGAGGGAGGGAGGGAGAGGGAGGGAGGGAGAGGGAGGGAGGGAGAGGGAGGGAGGGAGAGGGAGGGAGGGAGAGGGAGGGAGAGAGAGGGAGAGGGAGGGAGAGAGAGGGAGAGGGAGGGAGGGAGAGGGAGGGGGAGAGAGGGAGGGAGAGGGAGGGAGGGGGAGAGAGGGAGGGAGAGGGAGGGAGGGGGAGGGGAGGGGGAGGGGAGGGAGGGAGAGGGAGGGAGAGGAAGGGAGGGAGAGGGAGAAGGAAGGGGAGAGAGGGAGGGAGGGAGAGGGAGGGAGGGAGAGGGAGGGAGGGAGAGGGAGGGAGGGAGAGGGAGGGAGGGAGAGGGAGGGAGGGAGAGGAAGGGAGGGAGGGGGGGGAGTGGGAGGGGGAGGGAGGGGGGGTGGGAGGGGAGGGAGAGGGAGAGGGAGGGAGAGGGAGAGGGAGGGAGAGAGAGAGAGGGAGAGAGCGGGAGGGGGAGAGGGAGGGAGGGAGAGGGGAGGGGGAGAGGGAGGGAGGGAGAGGGAGAGGGAAGGGGAGGGAGGGAGAGGGAGAGGGAAGGGGAGAGAGGGAGGGAGGGAGAGGGAGGGAGAGAGAGGGAGAGAGAGGGAGGAAGGGAGGGAGGGGGAGGGAGTGGGAGGGGAGGGAGAGGGAGAGGGAGGGAGAGAGAGAGAGGGAGAGAGCGGGAGGGGGAGAGGGAGGGATGGGGAGAGGGATGGAGGGAGGGGGAGAGGGAGGGAGGGAGGGGGAGAGGGAGGGAGGGAGGGGGAGAGGGAGGGAGGGAGGTAGGGGGAGGTCAGGTCGGGGAGGGGGAGGTCAGGTCGGGGAGGGGGAGGGGGAGGTCAGGTCGGGGAGGGGGAGGTCAGGTCGGGGAGGGGGACGGGGAGGTCAGGTCGGGGAGGGGGAGGTCAGGTCGGGGAGGGGGAGGGGGAGGTCAGGTCGGGGAGGGGGAGGGGAAGGTCAGGTCGGGGAGGGGGAGGGGAGGTCGGGGAGGGGAGGTCGGGGAGGGGAGGGGGAGATCAGGTCGGGGAGGGGGAGGTCAGGTCGGGGAGGGGGAGGTCAGGTCGGGGAGGGGGAGGGGGAGGTCAGGGAGGGGAGGGGGAGGTCAGGGAGGGGAGGGGGAGGTCAGGGAGGGGAGGGGGAGGTCCGGTCGGGGAGGGGGAGGTCAGGTCGGGGAGGGGGAGGTCGGGGAGGTCAGGCCGGGGAGCGGGAGGTCAGGTCGGGGAGGGGGAGGTCAGGTCGGGGAGGGAGAGGTCAGGTCGGATCCAGTCCGGGAGCAGCAGTCGGGTCGGGTCGGGTCCAGTCGGGGGGAAGCGGGAGCGGGAGCGGCAGTCGGGTCGGATCGGGTCCAGTCGGGGGGGAGCGGGAGCGGCAGTCGGGTCCGGTCTGGTCCGGGGGGTGGGGCTGGGGGGTGCGGGTGCCGGGTCCGGTCCGGGGGTGGGGGATAGCGGGTGTCGGGTCCGGTCCTGGGGGGGGCGGGGAGAGCGGGTGTCGGGTCCGTTCCGGGGGGGGGAGCGGGTGTCGGGTCTGGTCCGGGGTGGGGGGGGGGGGGGCGGGTGGGAAGCGGGAGTCGAGTCGGGTCGGGAGGAAGCAGAAGCTGGGCGTGGGAGGAGCCTTATTCACGCAGCCCCAGTGAGGCCATTCGGCCAGGGCTAGGGGCTGCGTGCTTCGGGCCCCTCCCACACAGTTTTGGGTGCCTGGAGCTACTGCACTTGCGTGCCCACTGTAGCGCGCATGTGCAGAGGTCCCGGCACTGTTTTCAGCGCAGGGACCTAGCTCCGCCCCCTACAGCTCCTGCTGCGCTGCGCCGAGGGCCAGAGGACCTGCAGGGAGGTGGAGAATACGGAGGGTTTTTTTAGGCGCACTTTGTGGCACGAAAAACGGACCTCCAGGTCGGGACTGCGCCGTTCTAGGCGCGTGTGGAAACTTGGGCCCTTTTTCTCACTATTGCAAATGCTAATCTCATAATTATTTGTTTATCTACTAAAGTCCCTGCTTACTTTAGGCATCACTGTCTAAGGTGTTCATACAGGCATAACTTGTGCAATGATTGTAAATATAAAACAATATGTGTGAGAACAGATGCTTTTTTATTACAGCATATGTAAAGCATTTTATATTTGTTTTACTTTAATGTGCTTTCTTCTTATCACAATGTTATATCTCTTCAGAGCCATAAATTGAAAAAACAGTCAAATAATTCAGCCATGCACTATCTTTTATGGCCATCTGAACATGGCAAGATGGGCTTCAAAGTAGAAAGAAATCACTACAAAGGGCCAGTAATAGATTCAGAGTCCTGTGTCACACTGAGCTGAAGCCATGTGTTGAGGTCACCATGATGTATGGAGTCACATTGAAATCTTTTAATTTGAGCGCGCCAGATCTGTAGCTGGAGCATGTTCAACAAGCATTCTCAGCAAAATACAAACGAGCCTTATTATTCAATGATGATACTGTATTGACGTCAGTGTTCTGCTTTAGCTTGCAATGGGCAGGGGTGTTGTAACTCTGTCAGGAACATTCACTTCTAAAGTCCACATCCTTAGGAGGAAAATGTTTCTTTCTAATCAAAACATTATTTGTTGCAAATTCAGTTTATCTTCAGAGGAAAGGCACGGGAAACTCGCATTTCGTTGTTAATTCATAAAAATCCAGCAATATGCAGAGTAAAAGATATAGGCCATGAGTTGCGATTTGCCGCAAATTGCTGGATTTTTAAGAACTTTTGTGAGGCCTCAGATGCAACATTGACCTCACTGCACCATTACTGGATCGAGGTTCCAAGAATTTGCTTTGTAAAAATAGTGCAATGTGAATGGTGAGTATAAAAGTCCAATTGGCATTCGCCGTCAAACCCGCCATTGTAACAAATTCTGGCCCAACTTATTTTATGGTTTCAAAGGGCACTCGACAGCAAAGCAGCATATCCAGAAGGACCTGCAACAAATGGCAAGATGCAAGGAAGTGATTTAAAGAAAGTGCCAAGTAAAGCCGCTATGTTTGGGTCGGATTCTGAGAGACCGGTGTCTGTGAGCCAGCTCCCAGTGTTTACACAACAAAATCTTGCTGACAGAATCATTGATCCTGTTTTTGATGGGTCCATAAGTCTGCAATTGGGAATAAAGATCTAGTAGCATAAGCTCCAAGAGCTGAGTCACAGATCCTGGTCCCGGTATCTGACCCAACAAGCACTTGCAAAAGAGCGGCGTTAGTAAGAAGGACTGTCAATCATCTTACACTAATATATATGAGTCTGCATCACAATTAGCTTATCAAGCAATATACTGGCGCGATTTGCAATGAGCTTACACAGCTCGATATGGATTTCATGTATCTGCCATACATTGATGTCAATGATAATTCAAGCAAGTACCTGTAGTTGGTTTAATAACTCGTTTCACTAACAAGTATTGCTAATCTGACTTTATCCAGTAATGTGATGTAAATGAAGTACAAAAGACAGAAAGTGAAGGTATTACATAAGGGGAGTGAGTGCAGGCTACACAAACCTGTATGCCAAGTTACAGCGGGGATAGCCTGCTCTGCAAAGCTGCTTTTTTATTATGTTGCAACCGGTGCTACTGTGCACGCTCCTGAATGTGCTGGTTTGGCAAAGCCTGGGTGATGCAGAAGTTTGTGCGGATTCATAATTCTGAGGGTTTCCGCAATGTTAATTGCATATACTTTATTGCATCACAAATCGTCACTTGAATAATATGCCTCTCATGCAAAGAACACAGACTAAAACATCAAAATGCTTAAAATGCCTAAGTATTAATCATTGAGGAAGAATGCTGTGTGTAACAAAATGGTAAACCTGTATATAAACCATTTTGTTACACATAACATATAGAGGAAATATTCTCCCTTTACTTTTATTTTCTAACAGCAAGACAAGAACCATCCATCCCTAAGGTTAACCTAGTCCTTCAGGATTGTAACACACATCACTCACTGCCACAAGGAGTGGTTCAGGCAAATAGCATAGATGCATTTAAGGGAAAGCTGGATAAGTACATGAGGGAGAAAGGAATAGAAGGACAAGGATTAATATCAACAAAAAAGTAAAATCATTAGCTGTCATCCAAGAGTCTTTAAAATACTTCTGATCACTTACTTTGAGGAAAGGTTGCCATGTCTTGTAGAGAAAGGGCTGGAGGGCAATCGATTTTATGGGATCCCATTATCGGTTTCTCATTATTCAAAGAAAAAGGAACAATTTAAATTAAGCTGGCAAAAAATGTCCATTAGTCACCTTGTTCCAATTAAGAATCTCACAATTTATATGTATTATAAATAGAATGTTGTTTTGTTTTTAATTCAGTTTTTAAAGTCCCTTGAGCTTTTGTGCCACTGAATTGATTGGACAGTTTACATTTTTGGCACTGCCGATAGCTCAATGTGTTTGCCACTTCCCTGGAATCATAGAGGTCCATCAGAAACAGTCTATAGTGCCAGGACTGTCTACAATTACATCTGTCTTGGCTGGATGTACCCAGCGAGAGGTTACTTCTTTGAGATAAAAATAATTATCTTAGGGGGATTAATCTTAACAATCAACATATTATTAAAATTTAATTACTTCGCCAAAAATTGAAATCGCAAAACCTGTCCCAGAAGCAACACGAACTGATATTTAAAGGCTTTAGCACCCTCATGGGTGCTATTTTTAATTCGTCAGTTAATACAGTTGCATAAGGTCCTGTTATTTCTTTGCTTTAATGCAGATATTAATGTGCTTATTTATAAGATACAGATCTTTTAAAGGTTATGTAATTATGTTGCATAATTCCTGCATCCTATCGATCCAAGTCTTGTTCACCCACCGTCCTTCCTGCACCATCCTGCACACACTCTCCAATCTCCAATGACTCCCCGCCCCCAGGTCACTGGTTTCAAAATCCTTATCCTCATTTACAAAGTTTGCTCCACGGTACCTCAGCAACCTTCCACCAGCCCTACATCCCTCTCAGACACTTGTTCTTCCGTTTCTGGCTTCTTGTACATACCTCCCTCCCTCTATTCCACCATTAACGGCAGAGCCTGCCACCACCTCATCCCATATGCTCTTTATCAATATGCCACTTCACTTCTCTTCAGCTTGAAAAGCCTCCTTAACACCTACTTCTTCAACTCATCATCATAAGCAGTCCCTCGGAATCGAGGAAGACTTGCTTCCACTCTTAAAATGAGTCTTTAGGTGGCTGAACAGTCCAATACAAGAACCACAGTCCCTGTCACAGGTGGGACAGATAGTCGTTGAGGGAAGGGGTGGGTGGGACTGGTTTGCCGCACGCTCTTTCCGCTGCCTGCGCTTGATTTCTGCATGCTCTCGGCGACGAGACTCGAGGTGTTCAGCACCCTCCTGGATGTACTTTCTCCACTTAGGGAGGTCTTTGGCCACGGACTCCCAGGTGTCAGTGGGGATGTTGCATTTTATCAGGGAGGCTTTGAGGGTGTCCTTGTAACTTTTCCTCTGCCCACCTTTGACTCGTTTGCCGTGAAGGAGTTCCGAGTAGAGCACTTGCTTTGGGAGTATCGTGTCTGGCATGCAAACTATGTGGCCTGCCCAGCGGAGCTGATCAAGTGTGATCAATGCTTCAATGTTGGGGATGTTGACCTGGTCGAGGAAGCTAATGTTGGTGCGTCTGTCCTCCCAGGGGATTTGTAGGATCTTGCGGAGACATCGTTGGCGGTATTTCTCCGGCGACTTGAGGTGTCTACTGTACATGGTTCATGTCTCTGAGCCATACAGGAGGGCGGGTATTATTACAGCCCTGTAGACCATGAGCTTGGTGGCAGATTTGAGGGCCTGGTCTTCAAACACTCTTCCTCAGGTGGCCGAAGGCTGCTCTGGCGCACTGGAGGCGGTGTTGAATCTCGTCTTCAATGTCTGCTCTTCTTGATAAGAGGCTCCCGAGGTATGAGAAATGGTCCACATTGTCCAGGGCCACGTCGTGAATCTTGATGACTGGGGGGGGGGGGGGGGGCAGTGTTGTGTTGCGAGGACAGGCTGGTGGAGGACCTTTGTCTTACGGATGTCTAACGTAAGGCTAACTTCTTTATCTACTTCTGCTTTGGACTGATCCCATTTTGCGAAGTGATCTTTTTTGCTACATTAAAAGTGCTATAATTAGGCAGCTTTTGCAAGGTCTTGCTGGCAGTGCGGGGCTTCGCACACAGCCAATATGTTTTGGAAAACGACGAGCACTTTGTCTGTGGCTTTTCATCAGGCACTGGCTGTGTGAGGCCCCAGTGGCGCACCGAACCGTGCCGAATCTACCAGCATCAATGCCAGTTGTCTGGGATATTTACTCAGGAATTCCTAAGGTAGGGTGAGAAAGGATTGTCCCATACTGTTCTCATCTTGCAAGTTCTGGAATTGTCCCAGATGTATGTATTTATATAATTGTGGCTGCCGTTTAGTTCTCTATGGGATTAATATTGGAATCAAAATGTCCTGGCACTCATATACACTTGGGTCGGAATTTTCTCCAGGGAAGCGGATTGGGGGCGGGAGCGTCCGAGGCGGGCGGGAAACCCAAGAGGCCAGGTTTCACGCAGACCCTGTCGACTTTAATGGCAGGGTCTGATTTGCATGTGAGGCTTCGAATTCCTGCCCGCTGCCAGCCAGATTGAGAGGCTGGCTGGCTGCGGGCAGATAGGCCTGTAGAAGGGTCGGTTCAGGAGAGAGATTGCGGGGAGTGGAGTGGGGGAGTGTCAGAAGGTCGGTACTTGGGGACCGGGGATCGCAGGAGAGAAAGAAAGAAAGACTTGCATTTATATAGCGCCTTTCAAGACCACCGGATGTCTCAATGCGCTTTACAACCAATGAAGTACTTTTGGAGTGTAATCACTGTTGTAATATGGGAGGAGGGGTGGCGAGAGAATCAGCGCTGGCCACCAGAGGATTGTGTCCGGCCTCAGCATCATCGGTAGGGTGGGGGCTTGGGGTGACCTCATGGTGGGGATCGAAGGCCTGGGGGGTGACCGGCGGCCTCGTGGTGGGTAGGTATGGTAGGGACACTGCATCCAGGAGGTAGGTATAATGCCACTTAGCTCCTGGATACAGAAGTCCCCGCCTCCGTTTAACTGCCGGGATTCATGAATTGTGTGACGCCCGTCCACATTCAGTTAACTTCAAAATGGAGGGGAAAATACAGGCTTTCAGCCTCATTATAATATTTAAATTGACCTTCCGCCCCGTGGGAGCGGGTTGGTTAAAAGCAGGAGTGGGCAGGTTAGAGACGGGATCCTGTCGGGAATCCCAATTTTAACAATTTAACTGCCCCCACGTCCCAAACCCATCCGTTTTCTTTTTAGGGGGGAAATTCCTGCCTCGGTGTCAGTCATCCGAATACAATCACGCTAATTCCGACCATAAGTCCGTGTGTAACAAACAAAAATCCACATACATCTCTTACACGTACACTGGTATCTTTATGACAAACCATACGCATGGTTATTATATGGAAATGTTATGAAAAAATAGTAACTTTTTAATCATATGAGTAGTTCGATATGCACATAGCTGGTGGCTCCTGTTTCCCCTCACAGAAACCTGATCAGGAAAACATTTTGAATCAAGTTCAGCAAGGCTCCTGTACAACTGCACAACAATCTAAAATAGAAATATCATTTACTGCAAGTCAAATTGACAGCTTTTATTGTGGCATAAGCATATAAGAGAGTCATTTAAAAATTATTTTTTCCCTAAAATACCATGGCGAGAATTTTGGTTGCCAGGGTTACCATTTTCAATCTTATACTAAAAAAATCTGTTGTGCAGCACTTGTTTTTGACCTTGGAACATATTTTGTGCAGAGGGAAACGTTTATGTTGTAGAGGGCTCGGAGAATATTTTGACTGGCTCACTTCTAGATTGGTCCCTGGTTCCTAAAAATAAAAATATTTTCTTGGAATAATCTGGTCATTCTGGCCCCCTAACACGTGAATTTATGAAGTGGCAACGTTTGTTTATTATTCTAAAGGGAAGCGGTTCAATCCAGAAAACCTGTTGTTGAATATTTGACATTAATATTACTTTCACTGGTGATATTCTGGAGCTCTCTTTGGATCCCAATGTTGTTTGGTACAATGTTATCTATAATTCTATACCTTTCTAACTGATTAATATATGAAGTAAGGGGGTCAAAATTACACTGTTTTGTGATGCATGTTAGCGGCTCCAGGGGGCGCTAGCGCTGCGTGAAACAGTTTCTGCCCTGGGGAGGGGCACGCTACTGGCTCCCGCGGAATAGCACGGGGGTTAGCGGAGACGTTGCCACGGTAGCACCATGCCCCGCCGGTAGAACCCCAGTCCGCCGCACAACCGGCGATGCCGTCATCGCCATGCGCGGCGAACCCTTTCCGCCCCACGGCAGACATTAGCCAGCGCCCCGCAAGGCTGCCACGAGCGGTGTCAGTCACAAACCGGGCTGACATCCGCTCGCAGGATGGAAGTTGTCATGTATCTCACACTACTGTATATAACTCTATCTTACCATGCTATACATGACTGGAACTAGATATGACCTGTAACCACAAGCATACTTTACCACCAGGGGTGCACTTGCAGGAGACACTGCATACCTGTTCCACACAGGTATATAAAGACAGGTCTCAGGCAAGTATGGCACTCAAGAGCTGTGAAATAAAGGTGCAGGTCCTGAGTGACCTTGACTTCAGCATGTGCCTCGTGTAAGTCTGTACTGCAGGGTCAGGATTTTACAGTGGCAACGAGTTACGGGATCACAGAATCCACAGAATGGCTACCAACGGATCCGATGAGAAATACAATGCTGGAGACAATTGGGAGGACTTTATAGAAAGGCTCCAGCAAAGCTTTGTAACCAAAGACTGGTTGGGCGACGATAAGGCAAACAAGAGAAGAGACCATCTCTTGACCAGCTGTGGCTCGAAAACGTACGCCTTAATGAAGGACCTGCTGGCACCTGAGAAACCAGCAAGCAAGTCGTTTGAGGAGTTGAGCACACTGGTGAGAGACCACCTGAAGCCAGCGAGCAGCCTACACATGGCCAGACACAGGTTCTACAACTACAGATGCTGTGTGGACCAGAGCATACCCGACTTTGTGGCGGAACTTCGGAGGCTGGCGAGCTTATGTGAGTTCTCCAATGAACTAAGGAGAGAAGTACTGAGAGACTTTTTTATTGAAGGAATAGGCCATGCAGGCATATTCCGAAAGCTTATAGAGACCAAGAACTTGACCTTAGAGGCAGCAGCACTGGTCGCACAGACATTCTTGGCAGGAGAAGAAGAAACGAGGTCGATCTACACTGCAGGTACGACAACTAACGAAACATCGGAACAAGGGGTTCACAGCGTGAAACAAGCCACTACCCCCACACACAGACAAAGGTAGGAGAGCAGGCCTTCAACAGCAGGCAGTGGAGCCAGAAGCCATCAAGGGCCACATGAACGGCCGTTCACACCTCATCATCCCACAATGCGAGTAATCAACTACAGACTGAGAGAAGCTCAAGAGAGATCAGCTAGATGCAGCTCACCCTTCGGAAACAATGGAAGCGGTCTGTGCTGGAGATGTGGGGGAAGGCACTCAACAAGGGGGTGTCGATTTCAGCATGCTGTTTGCAGAAACTGCAACTATACAGGGCATCTGGCTCGCATGTGCAGAAAAACAGCAGCTCGGCTGGTATACGAATCGGAAGGGTCGGAAAGCGGATGGGAAGACGGTGGGGACAGTGCCCGGGACACCGAGGTACAGCGGGTCAACATGATCAATGTCCACTGTTCTTACAACAAGACGCCTCCAATAATGATGAGGGTTCTACTCAACGGGATACGCGTCAACATGGAACTGGACACGGGAGCTAGTCAATCTCTCATGAGCGTCCAACAATTTGAACAGCTGTGGCCGCACAAAAGCAACAGACCAAAACTCACAAGGATTGACACCAAACTAAGGACTATACCAAAGAAATCATCCCAGTCCTTGGCAGCGCCATGCTCTCAGTCACACACAAAGGGACGGTGAACTGACTTCCCCTGTGGATTGTCCCCGGAGATCTCCCAGCACTGTTGGGGAGAAGCTGGCTGGCAAAACTAAACTAGAAATGGGATGATGTTCACGCCATGTCGTCAGAGGAACGGACCTCTTGCTCAATAGTTCTAAGTCATTTTGAACATCTCTTTCAGCCAGGTGTGGGCACCTTCAAAGGGGCTAAAGTTAAAATCTACATCACACAGGATGCCAGACCAGTCCATCACAAGGCTAGAGCTGTGCCTTATGTGATGAGGGAAAAGATTGAACATGAACTGGACCGGCTTCTGCAGGAAGGCATTATCTCACCCGTGGAATTAGTGTCATGAAGCCTGATGGATCCGTACGAATCTGTGGGGATTACAAGTCTACCATAAACAGAGTCTCCCTACAGGACCAATACCCACTGCCCAGAGCGGAGGACCTATTTGCCACATTGGCTGGAGGAAAACTTTTCTCGAAACTAGATCTCACATCTGCGTATATGACGCAAGAACTGACCGAAGAGACTAAGCTACTCACCACCATCAACACACATCGAGGCTTTTTTATGTACAATCGATGCCCATTCGGCGTCAGGTTGGCAGCTGCTATATTCCAGTGCTACATGGAGAGTCTGCTCAAGTCCATCCCGGGGACGGTTGTGTTTCAAGATGACATACTCATCATGGGCAAGGACACCGACTCCCATCTCCGCAATTTGGAGGAAATACTAAGTCGATTGGATTGGGTAGGCCTAAGAGTTAAGAAATCTAAGTGTCTGTTTCTCGCGCCTGAGGTTGAATTTTTGGGCAGAAGGATAGCCGTTGATGGAATCCACCCAACAGAATCCAAAACCCAGACCCTGGAATGTCTCGGAACTGTGCGCCTTTCTCGGGCTACTCAATTACTTTGGGAATTTTATGCAGAACTTGAGCACGCTGCTGGAGCCTCTCCACATGCTACTCAGAAAGCGGTGCAATTGGTTTTGGGGGGACGCCCAAGAACGTGCCTTCAATAAGGCACGCAACCTTCTATGTTCCAACAGTGTTTTAGCCTTTTTTGACCCAGGTAAAAAGCTAGTCCTTACGTGTGATGCATCAGCGTACGGGGTCAGGTGCGTTTTACAGCATGTCATTGATGCGGGTAAATTACAACCCATTGCTTATGCCTCCAGGTCACTTTTGCGGGCGGAGCGCGGGTACGGTATGGTTGAGAAGGAGGCGCTCGCGTGCGTGTACGGTGTCAAAAAGATGCACCAATACCTTTTCAGGGCCAAGTTCGCGTTAGAAACCGACCACAAACCCCTCACGTCCCTGCTATCCGAGTGCAAGGCAATAAACGCCAACGCCTCGGCGCGCATTCAGCGGTGGGCACTCATGCTGGCGTCTTAAGACTACACAATAAGGCACAGACCTGGTACAGACAACTGTGCCGACGCGCTTAGCAGGCTACCCCTGGCGACCACGGAAGGGTCCGATGAACAGGACTGTGAGATGGTCATTGCCTTTGAATCCACAGGTTCGCCCATGACGGCTCGCCAAATCAGAGCCTGGACGACCAGCGACCCCACGTTATCCTTAGTAAAAAGATATGTCTTAACTGGTGACTGGGCAGAGACTCGCGATGCCTGCCCCGAGGAGATCAAACCTTTCCATAGGCGCATGCATGAACTATCGCTACAGGCAGACTGCCTGATGTGGGGCAGCTGAGTAGTTATGCCCTTGCGAGGCAGAGAGGTGTTTGTCCGGGAGCGCCACCGCGAGCACCCGGGGATCGTCCTTATGAAGGCCATAGCCAGATCCCACGTCTGGTGGCCTGGCATTGACGCGGACTTGGAGCTCTGCGCCCAGCGGTGCACCATTTGTGCCCAACTCAGTAATGCCCCCAGGGAGGCCCCCCTAAGGCCCTGGCCCACCAAATCGTGGTTGCGGGTGCATGTAGACTATGCAGGCCCATTCATGGGCAAAATGTTCCTCGTAGTCATCGATGCATTTTCAAAGTGGATCGAGTGCACCATTTTAAACTCGAGCACCACCTCCACCACTGTGGAGAGCCTTAGAACCATGTTTGCAATGCACGGAATTCCTGACATATTGGTCAATGATAATGGTCTGTGCTTCACCAACGCAGAATTTCAAGATTTTATAGTTGACCACGGCATAAATCACGTTAAGACGGCACCGTTCAAGCCAGCCACCAATGGCCAGGTGGATCGAGCAGTGCAAATCGTTAAACAAGGCATGCAAAAAATCCAAGATCCCACGCTGCAGAGCCGACTGTCGCGACTGCTGCTGGCATACAGATCTCGTCCGCATCCGTTGACTGGGGTTCCCCCCGCGCAACTATTGATGAAACGGACCTTAAAGACTAGGCTCTCGTTAATCCTCCCAGACATGCATGAAATTGTTGAGGCAAAGCGCCGGAAGCTAATTGAGTACCATGACCAAAATTCGAGGGGAGGTGGAATGAGATAGGGGACAAAGTGTTTGTGCTAAACTATGGCAGGGGTCCCAAATGGCTTGCAGGGACAGTAACAGGCAAGGAAGGAGACAGGCTACTGGTTGTACAAATGGACAATGGCCAAACCTGCCAGAGGCATGTAGACCAAGTAAAAAGTAGATTCACCAACAACACTGCAGAACCAGAGGCAGACTACAATGTGGAACTCACACCACACCTGGTGGACAGACAGAGGGAACAACCTGAGAAAAGGGCAGTCTCAACAGACAGTCCAGGCGAGATACCAGCAATCATACTGAACGAAACAGACAGCCCTGGCGAGATACTAGCAATCACACCGAAAGAAAAACAGGCATCAAGGCAAACAACTGAACCACAACTCAGACACTCCACGCGAGAGCGTCGACCACCTGAGAGACTGAATCTATAAAGACAATAAGACCTTGGGGGAGGGTGATGTCATGTATCTCACACTACTGTATATAACTGTATCTTACCATGCTATAGATGACTGTAACTAGATATGACCTGTAACCACAAGCATACTTTACCACCAGGGGTGCACTTGCAGGAGACACTGCATACCTGTTCCACACAGGTATATAAAGGCAGGTCTCAGGCAAGTGTGGCACTCAAGAGCTGTGTAATAAAGGTGCAGGTCCAGAGTGACCTTGACTTCAGCATGTGCCTCGTGTAAGTCTGTACTGCAGGGACAGGACTTTACAGAAGTTAAAGGAGAGGTGGGGAGAGCCCCGGGCTACCAGCTTGATGGTTTGGCTGACTCGCTCTCAGCCCATCTTCTTCTTCTTTTGTGTGGTCCGGGCCGCCATCGTGCAGCCCGACACTCCATTTTGGGTGCCAGGCTGCGACCTCGGTACCACGCCGCTTGGGTGGCCCAGTGGAGGCCATCAGAGGCCATGCAGAGTGCGCAGCGACCCATCCCTTTAACCGAAGGGGTGGGAGAGATTGAACCATGTCAGCGTTACGCGGAGCTAGTGCTGCCAGTCGCACCCCAGTAGCGTCCCGGAACCCACCCTAACAGGAAGTGGAGTGTGCAAGATTCCCCTTCCTGTGAGGGGAGGTAACTGCAATTTCACTGCCGGGTCGGGATTTCCGCGCTGGGTGCAGGGAGTCCCACCCTGAGTCGGTTAACGCCCCCAATCGGGGTGCTGGGGAATTTCTCCCCCAAGGACTCCTTGGGCTGAAAATTCGGTTGCATAGCACCTCTGTTAATGCCATCTGTTAGCGTGTCGAATTGCTTACTGCCCGGCATCACGCTTGGTGGGTGTTTTGCGGCGGCGCCAAACGTTACTGCCTCGGTCGGTACTTTAATTCAGATCATGACGTCAGTCATCATGCAACGTCCCGTGAATGCCCTGATCGCAAAATTAGATGCATCTGTCGCATTTAGCGCCCACCCCTAACCACGCCAGAGAAACCAGGCGATTCCACCTTCCGTTGGCACTATCTGCAGCGTATTTAAAGGGAGGGAGGAGGATCATAAATCGGAGGGCACATTGAGGGCAACCTTTCTGCACAGCACGCAGTGCCAACCTCTGACTAAATCGGAAGAATGATCTGCCATTATGGGGTCCTTACAAGCTTGAGTGAAATAATTTAATGGGTGCAGTACTAGTTCAGTTCGCCAGCATCGCCAACCATGCTCTGGTTAGGCAGCATGATGATAGAAGCTGTTGGCCATATAGGGCCACGACTGAGAGGCCGCAGAAGTCTGGACAGGAGGCCTTGCCGCCCATGAGTTTACAGGCAGCAACGCTCATACCGCCACCTCTCTGAGGAGCAGTGTGTGAGAAGGATGCGCTTCTGAGAGGAAGTACTGATAGAGATATACCATCTCATACAGGTAGACCAGCAGCCTCACATCGGGAGGAGGAGAATGAGGAACAGGAACCTGGTGAGGCCCCGAATGGACAGCCACACCAGGAGGAGCACCATCCACGCTGGAGGTAACCTGGCAATGCTGCCAGTGCAAGAGCCACACGTCGGTGGCTCATAATGCATCAGGTCTCTTGAATGGAGGAAGCTCAAGGATGCAGCTAATACTGACCGTGCTATGTGCCACCATAATGGCACATTTCCCCATGACTCACGAAACAAGCGCTCTACTCCGAGCTACGTCATAGCAGGCGAGCCCCAGGAGGGCAGAGAAAACGCTTCAAGGACACCCTCAAAGCCGCCTTGAAATAATGCAACATCCGCACCAACTCTTGTGAATCCCTGGCCCAAGACTGCTCAAAGTAGAGGAGAAACATCCGGGAAGGCGACGAACATAGAAACATAGAAAATAGGTGCAGGAGTAGGCCATTCGGCCCTTCGAGCCTGCACCACTATTCAATAAGATCATGGCTGATCATTCACCTCAATATCCCTTTCCTGCTTTCTCTCCATACCCCTTGATCCCTTTAGCCGTAAGGGCCATATCTAACTCCCTCTTGAATATATCTAACGAACTGGTGTCAACAACTCTCTGCGGTAGGGAATTCCACAGGTTAACAACTCTCTGAGTGAAGAAGTTTCTCCTCATCTCAGTCCTAAATGGCTTACACCTTATCCTTAGACTGTGTCCCCTGGTTCTGGACTTCCCCAACATTGGGAACATTCTTCCTGCATCTAACCTGTCCAGTCCAATCAGAATTTTATATGTTTCCATGAGATCCCCTTTCATCCTTCTAAATTCCAGTGTATGCAGGCCCAGTCGATCCAGTCTCTCCTCATATGTCAGTCCTGCCATCCTGGGAATCAGTCTGGTGAACCTTCACTGCACTCCCTCAATAGCAAGAACATCCTCAGATTAGGAGACCAAAACTGAACACAATATTCCAGGTGAGGCCTCACCAACGCCCTGTGCAACTGCAGTAAGACCTCCCTGTTCCTATACTCAAATCCCCTAGCTATGAAGGCCAACATACCATTTGCCTTCTTCACCGCCTGCTGTGCCTGCATGCCAACTTTCAATGACTGATGCACCATGACACCCAGGTCGCGCTGCACCTCCCCTTTTCCTAATCTGCGCCATTCAGATAATATTCTGCCTTCGTGTTTTTGCCACCAAAGTGGATAACCTCACATTTATCCACATTATATTGCATCTGCCATGCATTTGCCCACTCACCTAACCTGTCCAAGTCACTCTGTAGCCTCTTAGCGTCCTCCTCACAGCTCACACCACCACCCAGCTTAGTGTCATCTGCAAACTTGGAGATATTACACTCAATTCCTTCATCTAAATCATTAATGTATATTGTAAATAGCTGGAGTCCCAGCACTGAGCCCTGTGGCACCCCACTAGTCACTGCCTGCCATTCTGAAAAGGACCCGTTTATCCCAACTCTCTGCTTCCTGTCTGCCAACCAGTTCTCTATCCGCGTCAGTACATTTCCCTCAATACCATGTACTTTAATTTTGCACACCAATCTCTTGTGTGGGACCTTGTCAAAAGCCTTTTGAAAGTCCAAATACACCATGTCCACTGGTTCTCCCTTGTCCACTCTACTAGTTACTTCCTCAAAAAATTCTAGAAGATTTGTCAAGCATGAGTTCCCTTTCGTAAATCCATGCTGACTTGGACCGATCCTGTCACTGCTTTCCAAATGCACTGCTATTTCATCTTTAATAATTGATTCCAACATTTTCCCCACTACTGATGTCAGGCTAACCGGTCTATAATTATCCGTTTTCTCTCTCCCTCCTTTTTTAAAAAGTGGTGTTACATTAGCTACCCTCCAGTCCATAGGAAGTGATCCAGAGTCTATAGACTGTTGGAAAATTATCACCAATGCATCCACTATTTCTAGAGCCACTTCCTTAAGTACTCTGGGATGCAGACTATCAGGCCCTGGGGATTTATCGGCCTTCAACCCATCAATTTCCCGAACACAATTTCCCGCCTAATAAGGATTTCCTCCAGTTCCTCCTTCTCACTAGACCCTCGGTCCCCTAGTATTTCCGGAAGGTTATTTGTGTCTTCCTTCGTGAAGACAGAACCAAAGTAGTTGTTCAACTGGTCTGCCATTTCTTTGTTCCCCATTATAAATTCACCTGAATCTGACTGCAAGGGACCTACGTTTGTCTTCACTAATCTTTTTCTCTTCACATATCTATAGAAGCTTTTGCAGTCAGTTTTTATGTTCCCAGCAAGCTTCCTCTCATACTCTATTTTCCCCCTCCTAATTAAACCCTTTGTCCTCCTCTGCTTAATTCTAAATTACTCCTAGTCCTCAGGTTTGCTGCTTTTTCTGGCCGATTTATATGCCTCTTCCTTGGATTTAACAGTATCCTTAATTTCCCTTGTTAGCCACGGTTGAGCCACCTTCCCCTTTTTATTTTTATTCCAGACAGGGATGTACAATTGTTGAAGTTCATTCATGTGATCTTTAAATGTTTGCCATTACCTATCCACCGTCGACCCCTTAAGTATCACTCGCCAGTCTATTCTAGCCAATTCACGTCTCATACCATCGAAATTACCTTTCTTTAAGTTCAGGACCCCAGTCTCTGAAGTAACTATGTCACTGTCCATCTTAATAAAGAATTATACCATATTATGGTCACTCTTCCCCAATGGGCCTCGCACAACAAGATTGCTAATTAGTCCCTTCTCATTACACATCACCCAGTCTAGGATGGCCAGCCCTCTAGTTGGTTCCTCGACATATTGGTCTGGAAAACCATCCCGAATACAGTCCAGGAAATCCTCCTCCACTGCATTGCTACCAGTTTGGTTAGCCCAGTCAATATGTAGATTTAAGTCGCCCATGATAACTGCTGTACCTTTATTGCACACATCCCTAATTTCTTGTTTGATGCTGTCCCCAACCTCACTACTACTGTTTGGTGGTCTGTACTTCGAGTCTCTTCGCTGGGAGCACATAGATGCTAAATACAAACAGTGGATGGAGCGTACAACAAATCAAGCACCCCACCCACCCATCCTTCAAACTACCACCTGCCTCACCTGTGACAGAGACTGTAGATCCTGCATTGGTCTCATCAATCACCTTAGAACTCATTTTAGTGTGGAAGCAAGTCATCCTTGACTCCGGGGGACTGCCTACAAAGAATAAAAACATCTTCGTTAAAGCCCACAATCAGACACAAGACGCCAATGCAAAACGGTCAAAGTAAAATTTTATTGACGACCCAATGTAGTCGCCTCAAACACCACAACCAAACCCCTCGCCAGCAAGTAACAAAACAAAACACAACTTCCCCTTCAAAGAGCAAAAAACACAATAACGTTAAACAATGTATGGACAAAGGCCCTTTCCAGTAGTCATCCCACAGCAGCATCCATGTGGCATATTAGGCACACACAGTAGGTTGCTTCAAACAATGCAATGACATTTAGAGCCATTACTTACATGATGAGGACACCTGTCCATGGTGGGCAAAGTCCTCACTCAGACTTTGCCTGACATTTCCCACCCCTCACCTTTACCTCACTCCCACTCCTAGTGCTCCTCCTCAATGTGGCCTCAGTACCTACAGCAAGGCTGCTGTGTGTGTGGGGAAGGCAGTACAGATGGCCGACCAGGATGCCCTGAACCAGCTCTGGGCTTGGAAGGCCCTGCTGTAGACTCCGCATCAGTGGCAGCAGTCTGGGATAACTCGGGTGTAGACCGCAGCAGGTGCAAAGGCAGAGGGGCAGTAGTGGGAAGTGGAATGCTATCATCTTGAGGAAGGACAGCACCTTCCATTAGCAGGAGCCCACTGCCGCTAACATGGGGCGGAGCATCAGCATCTGGATCAGGATGTGTGAGCACAATTTGCTGGCCTGCTTTGGCACCATCACTTCCCTGTCGGACTGTAGGGAACACAGAGAGAATGGCAGCAGTCAGTGATTGCATTGCATTACACTGAGACTGACTCAGAGCACACTAAGCCTGAAACGCAGCAATCACTGACTGCATCACATCACGAAGTTCTTGCGTGGCTTGGGCCTGTGATGCAATTGCTGCTCCCACGTCAACCATAGCACACGCCAGCCCCTCTGGGACTCCATGATCGCCCGTCGAGCCCATCTCCCTCTGTAAGCAGGTAAGGATGGACTCGTTGGACTTCTGAGAGGCACGGGCAATGCTTGAGGCAGCCTCCGCCATACTCACAGCAACTACGTCCATGCTCTGCATGCACCCATGAGGTCATGGTGTATTTGCGTGGTCTCCCTGGACAGAGCTACCAAGACCAGGTCCACGTCTGCCTGTCTCTCAGTGGGATTCCTGGGCCGACTCACCCTCTGGGGAGCTGGCCTCCGAGCTTCCCCTCCCACTGTACGTTGCTGTAGGCCACTGGAGCCAGGAACCTCAGGCACTTCAAACCCCACGAATTCAGCCTCCTCCACCGATGTGGTGTCCCCACTTGGTGGGACTGATGGAGTGTCCCGCTCAGTTATCACAATCTCGTCCACTCCCTCGTCATCTCCCCCGTCGCCTGATGTTGATGGCTCAGGGCCAGGCTGCTGCGCTTGTGACTGATCATCTGTAAGCACAAAGCAACAGAGGTTGGTTAGCAGCAGGGGAGGCCGCAGGGTGATGAGGGGAAGCTGGCATTGGACATGTATATGTAAAAGGGGTAGGCCACTTGATATCAGGGGTCAAGGAACTCACAGAAATTGCTAACGCCATTCACACAACATCACTACCCATAGGAGGCTCTGCCTTGCTGCTGGCCACCGAGTGAACTGGGTGCCCATGAGGGCCAACACTCGCTGCTCCACCTCAGTGAGGTCCTGCAGATCAGGCTCTCCACCTCCGGTCCACTGCTGCTCCCGACAATTATGCACCAATTTTGCCTACATTAAGAAGAAGAAGAAGGTGTGAGTGAGTGTGCAGCTCATCGTGTGGCACATGTGCCTTCCATCGTAGAGTAGCTACTGTTGTAACGTCAGAAACAGGGCAGCAAATTTGCCCACAAGCAAGCTCTCGCAAAAAATGTGATAACGACCAGATAATCTGTTTTTTTGTTATGTTGATTGAGGGATAAATATTGGCCAGGACTACTCTGCTCTTCTTCGAAATAGTGCCATGGGATATTTTACGTCCTCTGGAGAGAGCAGATGGGTTCCTCGGTTTAACATCTCCTCCGAAAGACGAATATTGGGCATGAAATTCCGACCTTGCCAGGTCGGTACGAAGTACGCATGGACCCAGCAAAGCCTTGTAACAGCCGGTTTTCGGGGCGCGATGTGCATGTGCCAAAAAACGGCTTTTCCAATTTGTCCTCTGCATCCTCGGGAGACGGACATTCGAACAGGAGAGTTTGGGCTATTTGCCCATCTCGTGCCCAGTGAATGTCCTTCATATGGTTACACCTAGTAAAAGCAGGCGTATAGCTTACTTTTGCCAGCGTAAGAGTTTTAAAACATATAAAAATGTAATTTAATCATACATTTTTATGTTAAAAACCCTGTCCATTAAGGAAAGTTTATTTTAAACCCTATTAAAACACATAAAAAAAAATTCCCCAAAATATATATTTTTTCTCAAACATTTAATTCACTTTAATATCAATTAATTTTAAATATGTGAGGTGTTTTTTTTTATTTATTATGTTGTGTTTCTTGTTTTAGGGGGTTATAACCATTGATAGTAATGGGAACTCGTAAAAACGGAGGGAGTTCCCATTATTATCAATGAGAATACTGGACAGTGATTGGTGGTCCAGGCCCACATGACTCCAGCATTTTTGTGCGTACGGACAAGTCCTCTCCCCGTATGCTGCATATCGAATGAAGGCCTCCGACCGGAATCGAAGGTGCCTCCGTGATCACCAGATATTTTTGCGAAACGTTTTCGGGTCGGAGGCATTCGACGGAGGAAGCCTCCGACCGCAATTTCCTCCCCGCAATATCTCCTTATGTGGCTCGGTGTCAAATTGTATTCATAATGCGAATGTGAAGCGCCCTGGGACGTTTTACTACATTAAAGGTGCTATATAAATACAAGCTGTTGTTGTTGTTGTTTAAAGCACTTGTAGATTAAAGTTGTGCTGTGGGTTATTAGTAATGATCCCATTAACGTGGAAGCAATACGGTGGAGGAGGATTTCCTGGAGTGCATAAGGGATGGTTTTCTAGACCAATATGTCGAGGAACCAACTAGAGGGGAGGTCATCTTAGACTGGGTGTTGTGTAATGAGAGAGGATTAATTAGCAATCTCGTTGTGCAAGGCCCCTTGGGGAAGAGTGACCATAATATGGTGGCATTCTACATTAGGATGGAGAATGAAACAGTTAATTCGGAGACCATGGTCCAGAACTTAAAGAAGGGTAACTTTGAAGGTATGAGGCGTGAATTGGTTAGGATAGATTGGCGAATGATACTTAAGGGGTTGACAGTGGATGGGCAATGGCAGACATTTAGAGACCGCATGGATGAACTACAACAATTGTACATCCCTGTCTGGCGTAAAAATAAAAAAGGGAACGTGGCTCAACCGTGGCTATCAAGGGAAATCAGGGATAGTATTAAAGCCAAGGAAGTGGCATACAAATTGGCCAGAAATAGCAGTGAACCCGGGGACTGGGAGAAATTTAGAATTCAGCAGAGGAGGACAAAGGGTTTGATTAGGGCAGGGAAAATGGAGTACGAGAGGAAGCTTGCAGGGAACATAAAGACGGACTGCAAAAGTTTCTATAGATATGTAAAGAGAAAAAGGCTAGTAAAGACAAACGTAGGTCCCCTGCAGTCAGAATCAGGGGAAGTCATAACGGGGAACAAAGAAATGGCAGACCAATTGAACAAGTACTTTGGTTTGGTATTCACTAAGGAGGACACAAATAACTTTCCGGATATAAAAGGGGTCAAGAGGGTCGAGTAAGAAGGAGGAACTGAGGGAAATTCTTATTAGTCGGGAAATTGTGTTGGGGAAATTGATGGGATTGAAGGCCAATAAATCCCCAGGGCCTGATGGATTGCATCCCAGAGTACTTAAGGAGGTGACCTTGAAAATAGCGGATACATTGACAGTCATTTTCCAACATTCCAGATACTTGGATCAGTTCCTATGGAGTGGAGGGTAGCCAATGTAACCCTACTTTTTAAAAAAGGAGGGAGAGAGAAAACAGGGAATTATAGACCGGTCAGCCTGACATTGGTAGTGGGTAAAATGATGGAATCAATTATTAAGGATGTCATAGCAGCGCATTTGGAAAGAGGTGACATGATAGGTCCAAGTCAGCATGGATTTGTGAAAAGGAAATCATGCCTGACAAATCTTCTGGAATTTTTTGAGGATGTTTCCAGTAGAGTGGACAAGGGAGAATCAGTTGATGTGGTGTATTTGGACTTTCAGAAGGCTTTCGACAAGGTCCCACACAAGAGATTGATGTGCAAAGTTAAAGCACATGGGATTGGGGGTAGTGTGCTGACGTGGATTGAGAACTGGTTGTCAGACAGGAAGCAAAGAGTAGGAGTAAATGGGTACTTTTCAGAATGGCAGGCAGTGACTAGTCGGGTACTGCAAGGTTCTGTGCTGGGGCCCCAGCTGTTTACATTGTACATTAATGATTTAGACGAGGGGATTAAATGTTGTATGTCCAAATTTGCGGATGACACTAAGTTGGGTGGCAGCGTAAGCTGCAAGTAGGATGCTATGAGGCTGCAGAGTGACTAGGATAGGTTAGGTGAGTGGGCAAATGCATGGCAGATGAAGTATAATGTGGATAAATGTGAGATTATCCACTTTGGTGGTTAAAAACAGAGAGACAGACTATTATCTGAATGGTGACAGATTAGGAAAAGGGGAGGTGCAATGAGACCTGGGTGTCATGGTACATTAGTCATTGAAGGTTGGCATGCAGGTGCAGCAGGCGGTTAAGAAAGCAAATGGCATGTTGGCCTTCATAGCGAGGGGATTTGAGTACAGGGGCAGGGAGGTGTTACTACAGTTGTACAGGGCCTTGGTGAGGCCACACCTGGAGTATTGTGTACAGTTTTGGTCTCCTAACTTGAGGAAGGACATTCTTGCTATTGAGGGAGTGCAGCGAAGGTTCACCAGACTGATTCCCGGGATGGCAGGACTGACATATCAAGAAACACTGGACCAACTGGGCTTGTATTCACTGGAGTTCAGAAGAATTACAGGGGATCTCATGGAAATGTTTAAAATTCTGATGGGTTTAGATAGGTCAGATGCAGGAAGAATGTTCCCAATGTTGGGGAAGTCCAGAACCAAGGGTCACAGTCTAAGGATAATGGGTAAGCCATTTAGGACCGAGATGAGGAGAAACTTCTTCACCCAGAGAGTGGTGAACCTGTGGAATTCTCTACCACAGAAAGTTGTTGAGGCCAATTCACTAAATATATTCAAAAAGGAGTTAGAGGTAGTCCTTACTACTAGGGGGATCAAGGGTTATGGCGAGAAAGCAGGAATGGGGTACTGAAGTTGCATGTTCAGCCATGAACTCATTGAATGGCGGTGCAGGCTCGAAGGGCCGAATGGCCTACTCCTGCACCTATTTTCTATGTTTCTATGTTTCTATGTTTCACCAGTGCTGAATTCAAGGAATTCATGACCCGCAATGGGATCAAACATATCACATCTGTCCCGTTGAAGCCCACATCCAACGGCCAGGCAGAACGGGCAATTCAGACCATCAAGCAAAGCCTGATACGCGTGTCGGAAGGCTCCCTGCAGACCAACCTATCCTGTGTGCTGCTCGGCTACCATACCCGACCCTACTCACTCACCGGAGATCCCCCAGCCGAGCTGCTCATGAAAAGGGCGCTCAAAACAAGGCTCTCTCTTGTCCACCCTGATCTCCATGATCACGTGGAGGGCAGGCGGCATCAACAAAGTTTGTAAACATAAAAACATAGAAACATAGAAAATAGGTGCAGGAGTAGGCCATTCGGCCCTTCGAGCCTGCACCACCATTCAATAAGATCATGGCTGATCATTCACCTCAGTACCCCTTTCCTGCTTTCTCTCCATATCCCTTGATCCCTTTAGGCGTAATGGCCATATCTAACCCCCTCTTGAATATATCCAATGAACTGGCATCAATAACTCTCTGCGATAGGGAATTCCACAGGTTAACAACTCTCTGAGTGAAGAAGTTGCTCCTTATCTCAGTCCTAAAAGGCTTACCCCTTATCCTTAGACTATGTCCCCTGGTTCTGGACTTCTCCAACATCGGGAACATTCTACCTGCATTTAACCTGTCCAGTCCCATCAGAATTGTATATTTTTCTATGAGATCCCCTCTCATCCTTCTAAACTCCAGTGAATACAGGCCCAGTTGATCCAATCTTTCCTCACATGTCAGTCCTGCCATCCCGGGAATCAGTCTGATGAACCTTCGCTGCACTCCCTCAATAGCAAGAATGTCCTTCCTCCAATTAGGAGACCAAAACTGAACACAATATTCCAGGTGAGGCCTCACCAAGGCCCTGTACAACTGCAGTAAGACCTCCCTGTTCCTATACTCAAATCCCCTAGCTATGAAGGCCAACATACCATTTGCATTCTTCACCGCATGCTGCACCTGCATGCCAACTTTCAATGACTGATGTACCATGATACTCAGGTCTCGTTGCACCTCCCTTTTTCCTAATCTGCCGCCATTCAGATAATATTCTGCCTTTGTGTTTTTGCCACCAAAGTGGATAACCTCACATTTATCCACATATACTGCATCTGCCATTCATTTGCCCACTCACCTAACCTGACCAAGTCACCCTGCAGCCTATTAGCTTCCTCCTCACAGCTCACACCGCCACCCAGCTTAGTGTCATCAGCAAACTTGGAGATATTACACTCAATTCCTTCATCCAAATCATTGATGTATATTGTAAATAGCTGGCGTTCCAGCACTGAGCCCTGCAGCACCCCACTAGTCACTGCCTGCCATTCTGAAAAGGACCCATTTATCCCAACTCTCTGCTTCCTGTCTGCCAACCAGTTCTCTATCCATGTCAGTATATTACCCCCAATACCATGTACTTTAATTTTGCACACCAATCTCTTGTGTGGGACCTTGTCAAAAGTCTTTTGAAAGTCCAAATACAGCACATCCACTGGTTCTCCCCTGTCCACTCTACTAGTTACATCCTCAAAAAATTCTAGAAGATTTGTCAAGCTTGATTTCCCTTTCATAAATCTATGCTGACTTGGACCGATCCTGTCACTGCTTTCCAAATGCGCTGCTATTTCATCTTTAATAATTGATTCCAACATTTTCCCCACCATTGATGTCAGGCTAACCGGTCTATAATTATCCGTTTTCTCTCCCCTCCTTTTTTAAAAAGTGGTGTTACATTAGCTACCCTCCAGTCCATAGGAAGTGATCCAGAGTCGATAGACTGATGGAAAATGATCACCAATACATCCACTATTTCTTGGGTCACTTCCTTAAGTACTCTGGGATGCAGACTATCAGGCCCTGGGGATTTATCGGCCTTCAATCCCATCAATTTCCCTAACACAATTTCCTGCCTAATAAGGATTTCCTTCAGTTCCTCCATCTCTCTAGACCCTCGGTCCCCTAATATTCCTGGAACGTTATTTGTATCTTCCTTCGTGAAGACAGAACCAAAGTATTTGTTCAACTGGTCTGCCATTTCTTTGTTCCCCATTATAAATTCACCTGAATTTGACTGCAAGAGACCTACATTTTTCTTCACTAATCTTTTTCTCTTCACATATCTATAGAAACTTTTGCAGCCATTTGTTATGTTCCCAGCAAGCTTCCTCTCATACTCTATTTCCCCTCTCCTAATTAAACCCTTTGTTCTCCTCTGCTGAATTCTAAATTTCTCCCAGGTTTGTTGCTTTTTCTGGCCAATTTATATGCCTCTTCCTTGGATTTAACAGTATCCTTAATTTCCCTTGTTAGCCACGGTTGAGCCACCTTCCCCGTTTTATTTTTACTCCAGACAGGATGTACAATTGTTGAAGTTCATCCATGAGATCTTAAAATGTTTGCCATTGCCTATCCACCGTCAACCTTTCAAGTATCATTCGCCAGTCTATTCTAGCCAATTCACGTCTCATACCATAACCGCGCATATTTGTCACACGATACTGAGGTCAATGACCCTGTGTTTTTACTCAATTATGGACATGGTCCCAAATGGCTCACTGGCACAGTCATAGCCAAAGAGGGGAGTAGGGTGTTTCAGGTCAAATTGGCCAATGGACTAACGTGCAGAAAACAAATTGCGGTTCACCAACAGTTACTAACAACCCGAAGAAGACACCACTAACTTTGACCTTCCAACACACACACAAGTGGCAACCGACATCATGGTTGCCCACGAAGTTGAACTCACCATCCCCAGCAGCCTGGCAAGGCCAGCTGCCCAGCAGCCCAGTGAAGAACCAACCAACTCACCCACACCTGCATTTGTACCGAGACGATCGACAAGGGAGCGAAAAGCCCTAGATCGTCTCACCTTGTAAATAAGTGCACTATTGACTTCACGGGGGAGTGATATTATGTATTTAACCCCTTGTAACCTGTATTACACTACCACCAGTGGGCTTACCTGCTGGAGTTCCAAGGGATCCCAACATCCCTTGAGAGCACAGTATATGAGCACGCCACCCATGAGGTACCTGCACTCTGGAGTATTATTAAAGGAGCTAAGGTCACACTTGCTCATTGTACACAGTGCTCAGTTTCATCCTTTATTGTGAACCTATCAATATCCTTTTTTTCTCCCTCATGTACTTATCTAGCTTCCCCTTAAATCATCTATGGTATTTGCCTCAATTTTTCCTTATAGTAGCGAGTTCCACATTCTAACCACTGTCAGGTAAAAAAGTTTTTCCTGAATTTGCTATTGGATTTATTTGTGACTATTTTATTTTCATGGCCCAATTCTTGTCTTGTCCACAACTGGCAACATCTTCTCTATGTCTACACTATCGAACCCTTTCATAATTTTAGAGACTTCGATCGAGTCACGCCTTAACCTTCTCTTTTCTGGAGAAACGAGCCCTAGCCTGTTGAGTCTTTCCTGCTAGCTGTGCCCATCCTTCAGATAATTTATTCAGTACTGGTGTTAATCGAGTTTCAGAAAACAAAAGTGAGAGCCCTGACATTAACTCGGGGCACGAATCGGGGTGGCCAGGAAGCCCATTTTCACTGGTGATGTCAATTTTAACTCCCTGATCTCATCTCCACATAGAAAGTCAGACTCCCCATGGAATCGCCATCTAGTTGGCGGGCGGGAGTGAACTTTGGGTGGTAGGAGGCTGCCGGGAATGGTGGTTCTGGAAGGATCGCTCTCCTGCATAGGGTGTGGGGGTGGGGGGGGATGGAGGAATACAGAGTAGATCGAGGTCGAGGAAGGGGGAGGGAACCCTGGGAAAGGGGATACCCAAGGTTTGCTCGTGGGGCCTGGGGCAGTAATCCTGCTCCTCTTGGCCCAGAAGGAAACCATTAAAGAAATTAAAAATACTGAGGCTCCTGGGCCTCTTCCAGCTTAGCTCTCGTTTGCCAGCAGACTGGCAGGCTTTGGCACTGCGCGTGACTTGCGCGAGTCAAATTAAAATCCCGTCAGGGTCCTTATTGTGTCAATATTTCAATATTAATGAGACCACGCCTGCCTGAGGCAGTGAAAATTGGGCCTTGTTGACATCAATGAACTAATTTAAGACTATTTGCTTTTAAATGTTCTTATATTAATAATTATGTTAGGAACACACACAGCTTTTCAAGTTGTCAAATAATTGCAGCTCATTCCAGTCACTGCTGCTATAAGAAGTTGAATAATGAAGAGAAGTATTTACTGTACAGCTTGAGTGAGCTGATGGTTTTTTTTCTGTTTGCTCTTCCTGTAAGGGCGGCTGAATGTTGGTGTATGCAGCAATTCATTCACTGAACACATCACCTCTTATATGAAATGGAGGTCACCTGCAAAGGAAAAAGGGTTTTAGATTTCTGCTTTGAAATGCAAAATAAACCCATTTCAAACTGAGGAAATGCTTCAGGGCTATTGACGAGATTGTATCTCTGGGCAGCCTCTTTGGTTCACTGCTGTTACAAATAACTCCAAGCTGCAGTGAGACTACAGTTAGAGCAGCACAATCGTCATGGGTCAAAGTGATGGCAGACTTGATATGTTTCGGAAGGAGAAGAACTACTTGTAATTAACATTGTGGTGATGTCAAATGTCATAATGATGCACTCTGATACAAATTCTGACACTGAATCCTGTTTGCAAATGTACAACTGAGGTTTGCCACTCACTTGAGCACTACTATTTAAAAAAAAAAATCAAATTTTCTCTCACCCTGGTTAATTTTGAGTGCCCTCGCCTGGTGTGAACAAGGCGGTAACATCCTCAAAATGGGGTCGATAGCCTCACCATCCCCATTAACACCCGCGATGCGGCCGGCGCCATTTTGAAAGGGGCCTACTGCCAGGTGTTCAGAGCCTGTTTCAGCTGATGTGCCCCATTTAATATGGAAACGGGGGAACCACTGACGCAAATAGGACCCCGATTGCCATTTTCGGTAGGAACAGGTTGGAGCCTGTGCCTTGCACGCTCCGATCAGTTCCGTGGGTGAAGGAAGAGAAAAGGCCCGGCCAAAGGTCAAACTCTACCCCGCCTCACTCTCCAAAAGTTCTTGTAAGGTATGATTCTGTGGTTTATGGCAGCCCACTGGTATCTTGCCTAAGTAGCCGGTTCTCCTGTGTGAGCCTAGGTGGTGAGTCTCAACAGGCTGGTCATCAGCTCATTCACCACAAACCAGAGATCCTATCTGGGAACTTCTGCATCACACACTGCAGCACGTCTGCTGACTGAATGACTGGGGGAGCCAATAATGTTCACTGAATATGCAGGCTCGTATTCTGATATCTAATTCTCAACAGCGAGGATGTGAAAGAGTTTAAATTAATGTGAGCTCTTTCTTTAGAAAAGCAAAAAGTTTAAATGCACAAATCAGCCACCAGAGTCCAATCTTCACAACTATGGGCACTGCATTCTTTTACCTGGGTCCTTTCCAGTGAGATTTAAATCGGGGAGCCTTGAACGCAACTGTTATCCATTAGACTGATCAACCAGAAAATTAACGAGTTAGATCCGAATCTGGCCGACATACACGTGGCATTCATTGAAAGTTTTGTCTTTCCTGCTGCTACTTTTCTTTAAATCAAGAAACCTGACCTGAAACTAATAATTTGAAATAAAAAGGCTGGTGTGATTAAATAAAATCTTCTTGGGGTAGAAATTCGTCTCGGATGGTGGTGCAAAACGGCGGAATCAGCTTGGCTGCCCAATATACGCAGCGGCTGATTCACTACAATCTAACGGAACACCAGGCGCAGCGTATAACGGGCCGCCGATCTGATACCGCCTGTTTCGCTCCACTGCCTGAGATGAATTTCTAGGCCCATGTTTCTTATCCTCACCCCAGTTTGCTGATAATTTTGAATTTGCAGCCAATTAAATAGAAATGAAGTGACTGGCACAGTGCCACTTTTTCTCCATTGCACAGTGACTGGGCCCTACCTGACCCAACACGGAGGCACAATTCCAAAAAATCACTTTGTGCCTTTGTTCCCAGATGTGAAAGGAAAGGCAAGGGCAAAAGCATCATCCAGACCCTTTGGCAAAGTTCCCTGTTTTTCAACCTGAACATCCTGAACATCCAGTGTTATGGGAGAAATACAGTTTGTACAATAGAACTCATTTTTATACAGTTGAAAAAACTATTTATTCGAAAACTACACTTTTGGATTCGTCACAAAATCTTTTATTTAGTATGATAAAATACTTCATTGAAACATCACCATTGTTATGGGAACAGCTCAAGCTGGTAACTTCCATGTGCTTTGTGCCTGCTGTAGGTTAAAATCAGGTCTGCCATTCGCCTCACTTCACACACTGCAATTTAGTGGCATTTTATGCTTCTCATACCCACACATCCACATGCAGAAGATGGGCCTAATTTAACAATTTTGCTTTGCACCATATGATTTTAGCCCAAAGGGAGGCTAAAGCTGGTCTGTTGCCCAGAACTATCTTTTAATCTCTATTTCTACCAAAACTTGCACTGTGGAGCTCAATCCTGGAGAAGTCAGGTATCAGCCAAGTTTTCCATCTATAGCTTTGCACCCATTTGAAGAAGAGGGATTGTGTAGACAATTAGCCAGTTTTTCCAACTCCTGATTATTACCCAATGACCCCTCACTGGAAATTGCACAAGAATTAATGTTAGACAGAATCTGGTACAGCATGTGATGCTCCTAGTGGTACAATAGTCTCCTGACATTCATAAATGAAGAACGGCCACTTGGATGGGCTATTGGAAGGTGGCTGGCATCTGTGGATTGTACACCCAGTACACTCAGTTGGTCGCACTCTTGTTTCTGTGCCAGAAGACTGTGGGTTAACTCCCAGTGCAGTATTGACTGAATGCTGCACTATCAGAACTGCTGTCTTTCGGATGAGACATTGAACCGAGGCCCGTCTGCTCTCTCAAGTGGATGTAAAAGATTTTTATGATAAAATTTACAAGTTTTAAGAAACTTTATATTTTTTTAAAGTTTGTTCATCTTTATTTCAGGTTTACATTTTTCCCATGTGAGAGCCCCAATCTTTGTTTTGCTCTCTGTAACATTTTTAAATAGTCAGAATAAAAGGAGCTTCTTCACCTCCTGGTTCCCTGTCTGTGAGAATTCTGCATTGTGATTGGCTGCTTATTGACATCACAGCAGCTCGTGCTATGGAATTCTCACTACACTGCACTGATTCCACTTACGCGTCGAAAAGGCCAAACTTCTTGCCACAGAGATGGTGTGATCTTTGTGGGCAGCTTTCTTTGGGGCCAGCAGTCAATGCCTTTGCTTTGTCGCTGACCACAAATTCCGGACCATTGTTCCCTTTCCAGCTGTTCATTAAACAACCATTGGAATAAAAAGACCACTTAAAGGCCACTGAAATCCCACAAATAAAACACATCAAACAACCTTTCTTTGGAATCTATGGATTTGCATTGCAAGGGTTACTTTGGTTATTTATGCTTCATATTTAACTTCCTCCCCCTAAAATACAAAAAAAAATCCACGGGAAAAGAAGCCTCTTATCACTGCCCTGGTATAAAGCAATGGCAAGTTACTAGGAACGGAGTTCATAATGATTTCCTGATGCCAGTTTATAAGCAGTAGATAGTTCCAGGAATTTGGTAAACTTGGGGAAAAGGAGAGCTAAGTCCGGCATCTACCATATAGCTTAAAAATGATTTTACTTTCAGTGAGTCCACATGTTCTCTTATTGCAAGCATATGTCAGTTTGCACTTGGAGGATGAGGTAAGGAAAAAGAGTATTTAATCTCTTGCTCTCAGCATAAATCTTTCACATCCTGCTTTTTTTCCCTGTGTTGTCTATATAGATTAGATGTAAGGCACAATTTAAAATATTTGCCATATGTTAAATATAGGACAGAAGTGTGGTTGTATAACAATCAGGCTGTGGCTGGAAATTGCCCTCAGTGTCTTAGCCTTTGTTGTTTTGAAAGATGAAGAAAAAATTACGCCTTATTCAAAATAACTTTCTAATTATTCAGTCCAAAATCATTTTGTGCTGCAATGGGGGCTTCAATTAGATTTGGTCCCAGCGAAGCAACAAAGGAACACCATTGCTATATAGGGTTGCCAATCCTCCAGGATTGTCCTGGAGTGTCCAGGAATTAAAGATTAATTCCGGACACCTCTGTGGGGAAACCCTAGAGGAAAAATCACATGACCATTAGAAATAATTGTGTTTTTATTTTCATTTTCTTTCAACGCTTTCATTTATGAATTATAATTAGGCTGTTTGACCGGGTGGGGCAGTTGGAGGTGGGAGGTCATATGATAAACCTCCAGGATTACGTCCAACCAGAGTTGGCAACGCAATTTCTATATGTTTCTTCATGGTTAACAATACTGTCTCCAATGAAACAACATAAAAGCTATATTATTATAACTTTCTTTGTCAGTTTAAAAAGAAATCCTCCTTTTTCCTGCCCTTCAAGTGCTGCCTGTGGCTGACACCTAGTGCCAACTGAAAGGGCAGGCCAGAGACCCGCTTTAAGGTCTCTTCTATACCGGGTTTATATTACAGGAAGGTACTGCAGACTTATAGGTCTCTCACTATCGGCTGCACTCCTAACAGACACCAGGAATAATGTTACAATTTTGTTTATAAGTTTTTGTTCAAAGCTATTAAATGAAGAAAAGAACTGAGAACTTTGGTTCATCGCTGCTGCTCCGTCACAAGCAGCCGATTGGCTGGTTGTCCTTTTGAGGTTTGACCTTGTCTGATGATGTCATTCACTTGATTAGGCTCAATACAAGTCTCAATAATTCCGAACAGAATATGGCCAGACCTGCTGGAAATCAACAGTATCGTTGACCCTCTAAATGTGGGCCTACAAATCTGCAATTGGTTTAATGTCTCCCGTTAGAGCAACTTAAAGATAGGGAGCTGGCCCTGAGTGTCTTCTCTCTCAAGCCAGGATGCCTATGTGGGCCGACATCTGATGCTAAATGTAGATGATGGATCACGACACTTGAAGGCCACTCCCTGAGACAAAGTACAATTTTTTAAGTAAAATAAAAAGTGTCTCATCAGCAGCTCATGGAATGTTTATGAGGGTGACTTTCTCTCCCAATATCCCCATGGTAATTGCTTACATTGCACTTTCCTGTGATGGTTCGTTTGGGACTAGGGAATGCATAATGGAAGTCACAAACACATCCAACCACTGCTTGAACATGTGTTATTTTTTAGTTTTTCCTTAAGACTTGTAGGCTTAGAAATTGGATATAGTTGCGAAACAGGCAGTGTTAAGGCCTAATGATGTTAAACTGCGCCACCTCAAAATGGTCTAGGTAGCATGCAAAATTTGTGCTCAGTCCTCATTAACATGATTAGAGTCTGGGGGGGGGGGGGAAGCAAATTGCCCCTTTTATCGACGGGAGTTAGGGAGACACTTATGGGGTGCCCGGGTGAGGCACAAAAATCGCCCCCGCTGAATTGGGTGGGTGTTTTGCAGAGGTGCTACGAGGTAAAGCTCCGCTGTGCTGCGCGCGGCAATGATGATGTCATCGCCATGCGCATCACCCCCTTACCGCCCTGGAAGTTACGTTGCCCCATGCAACCTGCCTTCAGCTGTCGAATTGCAGTCGGGAACCGGATGGAGCAGCGCTATTTAAAGGCGCCAATTCCCAGTTTGCTGTCCATCGTTCCATCCGTGAGGTCACAGATGCTCTGTGCAGAAGGAGGAGGGACTACATCTCCTTCCCCATGAGCACAGAGAAGCAGCATGAGTGTGCATGTGGCTTTGCCAGGATAGTGGGCTTCCCCAAGGGGCAGGGTGCCATTGACTGCATCCACATCACTTTGAGGGAACCGCATCACAATCCTGAGATCTCCTGTAACTGCAAAGGCTACCACTCACTGAATGTGCAGTTGGTGTGCAACCACACACGCAGAATATTCACCGTGAATGCCCGCTATCCTGGCAGCAGCCATGTGCCGTCATCCTGCGCCAGACCGGCGTGCCAGCTCTGTTCCAGTTCCCAAATGAAGCTTGCGGCTGGCTGCTCGGAGACAAGGGCTATCCGCTATGCACCTGGCTCATGACTCCCTTCCGCAACCCCACCACTCCTGCCCAGCTCTCATACAATGGGAGCCATGCTGCCACCAGGAACATCATTGAGCAGACCATCGGAGTGCTGAAGCAATGGTTCTGTTACCTTGACTGCTCGGGAGGAGTCCTCCAGTACTTGGCTGAGCAGGTGTCCCTGTTCGTTGTCGTCTGCTGCATGCTGCACAACCCAGCCACCATGAGGGCACAGCCATTGCCACCAGGCATAGACGTACCACCTCAGGAGGAGGAGGACCAGGAGGAGCAGGAGGAGGAGCAACAGCAGGAGGACGAGGAGGAACAGGAACAGCAACAGCCGTGACAGAGGAGGCAGCGACTCCATCGCGATCCTGCAAGGGAGGTCCGCGATCATCTCATCCGAGCTTGTTTCCACTGATTTCCATCCCACTTCCTGGTTCCTGTGGACATCTCCATCACCACAATAATTTGCCCTTCCATACTCAAGTCCAAGACTGAAATGAGAGACAATAGCAAACATTAAACATTCCAATCAACATTTAGCAAACAACAATAAAATGTATAACTGTATTTATTCATCACCTTTGTGCATTTCCTTATATCCCCTCTTTCGTTGACCTTTTCTAATACTCCTCCGCAGTGTGTCCCCTGTGGCTGCAGCATGACTGGTGGAAGGCTGTGTGTGTCAGGGCCAGAGACTACAGATGACCTTGATCAGGACGCCGTTGATCAGCTCTGGGCCTGGAGGGCCTGGCTAGACTGCACCACCTCATGCTGGGCGGTGGCAGTCTGGGCTGGCTGGGTGACTGGCAGCGAGAAGTGCAATGGAGGAGTGGCAGTGGTCAGATCAGGAATGTTGTCATCCTGAGAGAGGACAACTGGTTCCTGATCCACTGACCCACAGCCACTCCCCCGGGGCAGCACCTCACCTCTGCTGCAGGACAGATTGTTGGGCTTCTGCGACACCATGAGATCCCCGGTTGACTATGGTGGACCCAACGGCGATGGCAGCAGTCAGAGCTCGCGTGGCATCCAGCTGAGACTGCATGAGCGCAGTCTGAGCTTCCATGCGAGCAACCATTGACTCCGTGACAGCACTAAGACATTGCGTTACTTCTGCCTGTGCCGTAATGGAAGCTGCCACATCGCCCATGACACGCACCTTGAGATCTAGAGCCACACGATCTTTCTGGGACCACCATCGTCTGCACACTGGCAATGGTGGGATCCATGGTGTGTGCAGAGCCGTGTACAATGAGGGCGGGCACTGAGCACCTCGAGTCTCGTCGCCGAGAGCATGCAGAAAACAAGCGCAGGCAGTGGAAGGAGCGTGCGGTAAACCAGTCCCACCCACTCTTTCCTTCAACCACTGTCTGTCCCACCTGTGACAGAGACTGTAATTCCCGTATTAGACTGTTCAGTCACCTGATACTCACTTTTAGAGTCGAAGCAAGTCTTCGTCAATTTCGAGGGACTGCCTATGACGATGATGTACAATGCGCGAGGCGGACTCCTCCATGCTCCTTACCACTTCTGACAGGCCCTCGGGCACCCCTGCTATTGCAACTATCATGTCGGAGGTAATGGCCATCACCCTTGGTGTGAATGCCTCTCCATTGAGGCCCTCAACTGAGTCTTGTGCAGCAGAACTAGCATGCGAACTCGCCCTCCAGGGAGATGGCTCCCGAGGTTCCCTTTCCCCTTGACCATGCTGCAGCCTGCTAGCTCCCGGTGCATCACCCAGTGCAGACACCTGTACTAAGCTAACCTGTAAGGAGAGCATAGTGCCAGTATTTGAACTGGTGCCTGCGGCTGGAAGAAGCAGCGACACAGTGCTTGGCTCCTCTTCCTCCCCCTCCTCATCCTCGTCCCCCTTTTCTTCTCCCTCGTGACTCAGTTGGGGGAGGCTCAGGCACAGGCTGCTCATCTGCTGCATGGTTATCTGAAAGCATAAATGGCACAAGACTCGAGTTAAGGTGAGGGCAGGGGACAGGAATGGAGCAAGGAAGACAGACAATATGAGGAGCTGGAAAGTGATAAGGCCTTCTGGTTTAACGGGGAAGTGGATTACATTACATAGGATTACATAGGACATATGGTACAGAAACAGGCCAACAGTCCATGCTGGCATTTATGCTCCACTCGAGCCTCCTCCTGTCTTTCCTCATCTAAATCTATCAGCATAACCCTCTATTCCCTTCTCCCCCAGAGGCTTGTCTAGCCTCCCCTTAAATGCAGGGGAGGCTAGACAAGCTTCAACCACTCCCTGTGGTAACAAGTTCCACATTCTCACCACTCTTTGGGTAAAGAAGTTTCTTCTGAATTCCCTATTGGACTTTGTGGTGACTATCTTATATTGATGGCCTCAATTATGTTCTTCCCCACAAGTGGAAACATTCTCTCTATATCCAATCTATCAAAACCTTTCATAATTTTAAAGACCTCTATTATGTCACCCTTCAGCCTTTTTTTTTCAAGAGAAAAGAGACCCAGCCTGTTCATCCTTTCCTGATAAGTATACCCTCACATTTTGTAAATCTTCTCTGCACTCTCTCCGGTGACTATATTCATTTTATAATATGGCGACCTGAACTGTACGCAGTACTCTAAGTGTGATCTAACCAAGGTTCGATACAGGTTTAGCATAACTTCCCTACTTTTCAATTCTATACCTCTAGAAATAAACCCTAGTGCTTGGTTTGCTTTTTTTATGGCCTTGCTAACCTGTGTCGCAACTTTTAGCGATTTGTGTATTTGTACTCCGAGATCCCTTTGTTCCTCTACCCCACCTAGATTCACACCGTGCAAGTAATAAGTGACCTCCCTATTCTGGGATGAGAAGAGGGGATACTGTTGTTGCCCCAGTAGGCTCGACGTCTCCGCTGGCCATGGCGCCCACCATCTGTGGGCCAATGAGCCGCAGCACTCGCTCCTCCAGGTCAGTCAGCTGACGCAGTTCAACTTCCACCCCTCCAGTTCGCTGCTGCTCCATTCTGTTTTGTGCCATTTTGGCCTGCAAATGTGCACTTACTGTGTGAGTAAGAGTCTAGTTATGTATATGAAAGATATGCTTAAATAGCTGTGAATGTAGGCAAGGCATGAAATGAGGATGTGACTGTGAGTAGGTACAGATGGTTGGTGGTTGCCTGCTGGGTTAAGTGCTGGTTTGCAGAGTGTGCACAGACAGAGGCTCAGAGGCTGTAAGAGTTGTGGAAACATGTACTCGCCTTGACCACCCGGCTGAGATTGTTGAATTTCTTCTGGCACTGTGTTGGGCTTCTGTTGACCACGGTGCTGGGCGACACCTCTGTCCACATGGCCCTAAAAACCTGTGGCATTGGCCTTCTCCCCGATGGAAGGAACAGTGCATCTCTCCTTCTCTCCAATGTCTCCAATGCCAGGTAATTGAAACGACTGGCCCTTCTAAGAGGTATTGGAGCAGTGAACGCAAATCTTCCTTACAGCTTTCAGTCAACTACAACTGTTTTGAAACAATGCTGCAAATGACCAGGTGCTGCCTGAAACGACATCCCCTTTAAGAACTGCAATGAGAAGCAGGCTGATTATGGCCATTTTGGGTACTGTTAGGGGGGATGACTCATCAGGGGAAGGCAGCAGCAGCCAAGTCCATGGCGCTGTGGGTGGCTCTGCTGCACAGGAGGGCACGAAAAAAATGGGAGCGCTAAAGTGGTAGGGGATTCTATTGTAAGGGGAATAGATAGGCGTATTTGCGGCTGCAATCGAGACTCCAGGATGGTATGTTGCCTCCCTGGTGCAAGGGTCAAGGATGTCTCTGAGCGGCTGCAGCGCATTCTGGAGGGGAGGGTGAACAGCCAGTTGTCGTGGTACATATAGGTACCAACAATATAGGTAAAAAGTGGAATGAGGTCCTACAACCTGAATTTAGGGAGCTAGGAGCTAAATTAAAAAGTAGGACCTCAAAGGTAGTAATCTCAGGATTGCTACCAGTGCCACGTGCTAGTCAGAGTAGAAATAGCAGAATAGTTAAGATGAATACGTGGCTTGAGGAGTGGTGTAAGAGGGGGGGATTCAAATTCCTGGGACATTGGAACCGGTTCTGGGGAGGTGGGACCAGTACAAACCGGACGGTCTGCACCTGGGCAGGACCGGAAGCAATGTCCTAGGGGGAGGGTTTGCTAGTGCTCTTGGGGAGGGTTTAAACTAATATGACAGGGGGATGGAAATCTATGCAGAGAGACAGAGGGAAGTAAAATGGGGGCAGAAGCAAAAGGTAGAAAAGAGATAAGGAAAAGTGGAGGGCAGAGAAATCAAAGGCATAAATCAAAAAGGGCCACATTACAACATAATTCTAAAAGGACAAAGATTGTTAATAAAACAAGCCTGAAGGCTCTGTATCTCAATGCGAGGAGCATTCGTAATAAGGTGGATGAATTAACTGCGCAGATAGCTATTAACGGATATGATGTAATTGGGATTACAGAGACATGGCTCCAGGGTGACCAAGGCTGGGAACTCAACATCCAGGGGTATTCAACATTCAGGAAGGATAGACAGAAAGGAAAAGGAGGTGGAGTAGCGTTGCTGGTTAAAGAGGAAATTAACGCAATAGTAAGGAAGGACATTAGCTTGGATGATGTGGAATCTGTATGGGTAGAGCTGCGGAACACCACAGGGCAGAAAACACGAGTGGGAGTTGTGTATAGACCATCAAACAGTAGTAGTGAGGTTGGGGATGGCATCAAACAGGAAATTAGGGATGCTTGCAATAAAGGTGACTTTAATCTACATATAGATTGGGCTAACCAAATTGGTAGCAATATGGTGGAGACGGATTTCCTGGAGTGCATAAGGGATGGTTTTCCATACCAATATGTCGAGGAACCAACTAGAGAGCTGGCCATCCTAGGCTGGGTGTTGTGTAACGAGAGAGGATTAATTAGCAATCTTGTTGTGCGACGCCCCTTGGGAAAGAGTGACCATAATATGGTAGAATTCTTCATTAAGATGGAGAGTGACACAGTTACTTTCGAGACTAGGGTCCTGAACTTAAAGAAAGGTAACTTCAATGGTATGAGATGTGAATTGGCTAGGATAGACGAGTGAATGATAGTTAAAGGGTTGACGGTGGATAGGCAATGGCAGACATTTAAAGATTACATGGATGAACTTCAACAATTGTACATCACTGTCTGGCATAAAAATAAAAAGGGGAAGGTGGCTCAACCGTGGCTAACAAGGGAAATTAGGGATAATGTTAAATCCAAGGAAGAGGCATATAAATTGGCCAGAAAAAGCAGCAAACCTGAGGACTGGGAAAAATTTAGAATTCAGCAGAGGAGGACAAAGGGTTTAATTAGGAGAGGGAAAATAATGTATGAGAGTAAGCTTGCAGGGAACATAAAAGCTGACTGCAAAAGCTTCTATAGATATGTGAAGAGAAAAAGATTAGTGAAGACAAAGGTAGGTCCCTTGCAGTCAGAATCAGGTGAATTTAGAATGGGGAACAAAGAAATGGCAGACCAATTGAACAAATACTTTGGCTCTGTCTTCAAGAAGGAAGACACAAATAATCTTCTGGAAATGCTAGGGGATGGAGGGTGTGGCAGGAAGGGGGAACTGAAGGAAATCCTTATTAGTCAGGAAATTGTATTAGGGAAATTGATGGGATTGAAGGCCAATAAATCCCCCGGGGCCTGATAGTCTGCACCCTAGAGTACTTAAGGAAGTGGCCTTAGAAATAGTGGATGCATTGGTGGTCATTTTCCAACATTCTATAGCCTCTGGATCAGTTCCTATGGATTGGAGGGTAGCTAATGTAACCCCACTTTTTAAAAAAGGAGGGAGAGAGAAAACAGGGAATTATAGGCCCCAAGTTTCCACATGATTTGCTCCTGATTTTTAGGAGCAACTGGTGTAGAACGGAGTATCTTAGAAATCGGAATTCTCGTCATTTAGTTTGCTCCAGTTCTAGTCAGTTAGAACAGTTTCACTTTGGAACAGAATTTTTTTTTCAAAAGGGGGCGTGTCCGGCCACTTACGCCTGTTTTCAAAGTTTCGTCAGTGAAAACTTACTCCAAACTAATTTAGAATGGAGTAAGTGAAGATTTTTGTACGCTCGAAAAAACCTTGTCTACACTTTAGAAAATCAGGCGTAGGTTACAAATCAGGCGTAGGGAATGGTGGGGCGGGGGGGGGGGGGTTTAAAGGGAAGTTTACAAACATTAAACACTTCAGTTTTACAAATAAAGAGCCATCATCAATAATAAATGATAAATACATCAATAAATCAACCAATAAATCAATCAAAAAAAATTAATAAGAAATTTTTATTTTAAATCAATAAATAAAACATTTCCTACTTACCGACTGCAGCACCGGGAGCCCTCCAACAGCGTGCTGGGATACCCCCCCACCTCCCCCCGCCAGTGTGTCTCTGTCTGTCTGTGTGTCTCTCATTCTCTGTCTGTCAGTGTCTGTGTTTCTGACAGTGAGGGGAGGGGGAGGAGGGGGGTAGAGGGAGAGAGGGGGGGAGCAGAGGGAGGGAAGGGGGAGGGATGGGGGAGAAGGGGGAGGGGGGAGAAAGGGATAAAGGGGAGAAGGGGGGAAAGGAGATGGGGGGGAAAGGAGATGGGGGGGAGGAGATGGGGGAAGGAGATGGGGGAAGGAGATGGGGGGGAAGGAGATGGGGGGGAAGGAGATGGGGGGGAAGGAGATGGGGGGGAAAGGAGATGGGGGGGGAAAGCAGAAGGGGGAAGGAGGCTGAACGGGCCGGGCCCGAGACCGGGCCGGGGGCGGGGCCGGGGGGGGGGGGGAAGCGGGAGTCGGGTCGGGTCTGGAGGCGGGGGGGGGGGGGGCGGGGGGAAGCGGGAGTCGGGTCCGGTCCGGGGGCGGGGGGCGGGGGGAAGCGGGAGTCGGGTCGGTCTGGTCTGGAGGCGGGGGGGGACGCAGGGGAAGCGGGAGCCGGGTCGGTGTCAGGCCCGGTCAGGGGGGGAATGGGGGGGGGGAAGCGGGAGTTGGGTCGGTGTTGGGTCCGGTCCGGAGGCGGGGGGCGGGAAGCGGGAGTCGAGTCGGGTAGGGAGGAAGCAGGAGCTGGCCGTGGGAGGAGCCTTATTCACGCAGCCCCAGTGAGGCCATTCGGCCAGGGCTAGGGGCTGCGTGCTTCGGGCCCCTCCCACACAGTTTTGGGCGCCTGGAGCTACTGCACTTGCGTGCCCACTGCAGCGTGCATGTGAAGAGGTCCCGGCACTGTTTTCGGCGCAGGGACCTGGCTCCGCCCCCTACAGCTCCTGCTGTGCTGCGCCGAGGGCCAGAGGACCTGCAGGGAGGTGGAGAATATGGAGGGTTTTTTTAGGCGCACTTTGTGGTGCGAAAAACGGGTGTCCAGGTCGGGACTGCGCCGTTCTAGGCGCGGCTTGAAACTTGGGCCCATAGACCTGACATCGGTAGTGGGGACATTGTTGGAATCAATTATTAAAGATGAAATAGCAGCGACAGGATCGGTCCAAGTCAGCATGGATTTATGAAAGGGAAATCATGCTTGACAAATCTTATAGAATTTTTTGAGGATGTAACTGGTAGAGTGGACAAGGGAGAACCAGTGGATGTGGTGTATTTGGTCTTTCAAAAGGCTTTTGACAAGGTCCCACACAAGAGATGAGTGTGCAAAATTAAAGCACATGGTATTGGGGGTAATGTATTGTCGCGGATAGAGAACTGGTTGGCAGACAGGAAGCAAAGGATAGGAATAAATGGGTCCTTTTCAGAATGGCAGGCAGTGACTAGTGGGCTACTGGAAGATTCCGTGCTGGGACCCCAGCTCTTTACAATATACATTAATGATTTAGACGAAGGAATTGAATATAATATCTCCAAGTTTGCAGATGACACTAAGCTGGGTGACAGTGTGAGCTGTGAGGAGGATGCTAAGAGGCTGCAGGGTGACTTGGACAGGTTAGGTGAGTGGGCAAATGCATGGCAGATGCAGTATAATGTAGATAAAGGTGAGGTTATCCACTTTGGTGGCAAAAACAGGAAGGCAGAATATTATCTGAATGGTGACAGATTAGGAAAAGGCAACGAGACCTGGGTGTCATGGTACATCAGTCATTGAAAGTTGGCATACAGGTGCAGCAGGCGGTGAAGAAAGCAAATGGCATGTTGGCCTTCATAGCATGAGGATTTGAGTATAGGAGCAAGGAGGTCTTACTACAGTTGTACAGGGCCTTGAATATTCACACCTTGAATATTGTATACAGTTTTGATCTCCTAATCTGAGGAAGGACATTCTTGCAATTGAGGGAGTCCAGCAAAGGTTCACCTGACTGATTCCCGGGATGACAGGACTGACATATGAAGAAAGACTGGATTGACTAGGCTTATATTCACTGGAGTTTAGAAGGATGAGAGGGGATCTCATAGAAACATATAAAATTCTGACAGGATTGGACAGGTTAGATGCAGGAAGAATGTTCCCGATGTTGGGGAAGTCCAGAACCAGGGGTCACAGTCTAAGAATAAGGGGTAAGCCATTTAGGACCAAGATGAGGAGAAACGTCGTCACTCAGAGAATTGTGAATCTGTGGAATTCTCTCCCACAGAAAGCTGTTGAGGTCAGTTCATTAGATGTATTCAAAAGGGAGTTAGATGTGGCCCTTACGGCTAAAGGGATCAAGGGGTATGAAGAGAAAGCAGGAATGGGGTACTGAAGTTGCATGATCAGCCATGATCATATTGAATGGCGGTGCAGGCTCGCAGGGTCGAATGGCCTACTCCTGCACCAATTTTCTATGTTTCTATGTATCGCTGAATGAAAGTCAGCTGAAATTGGGTGCAGCTCTGGTAATAGTGCCCCAGCAGCGTCCCACTGAGGCCATTGACGCCTCAGATACTGCCTCCTTTCATTTCTGAAGCGAAAGTACCCAATTTCCCATAATTTTGCAGCCCATCTCACCGGGCGCTAAATGTTCAAACAGATAAAACTTAGCAGCCCAAACGCGGTGCTATCGAATTTCGCCCGGTTGATTTCAGCACTAATACTGCTGCTCATTGCTTAACGCTCAACAGGTGGACTATTATCGGGACCAGTCCAATTCCCAGTCATGTGTAGCACAGGCTTTATTCAGTACTTAAAGAGGAGGTGCATTGATGCTACAGCACCTCATTGTCAAGCCAGTTGGAACTACAACTTCCAGAAGAAGAAGAAGAGGAAGGACGTGAAAAGCCACGGTGGAGCGTCCTCAAAGGGAGAGAGCCCGGAGATTTTCTGATGCAGCTCTGGAGGCACTGGTTGTGGCTGCGGAAAGGAGTCCTCTTCCCACAGACTTGAAGGAAGCCCTTGCCATACATGTCTCATCAGACTCTGATTCCAATGAATGAAACCGCAGATACCCATTGCTAACCACATCACCACACCCCCATCATACCATCCCTCTGTCACGGAATATCACAGTTTCCTCCTGGGCACAAAGTTGAAATGAGAGACACGACAACAGATTCTAAACCGAATTAATAAATTTATCAAAAATCACTTCACACATATTTAGAGTAACAATATGAACTATTCACCAATGTACATCATCATCATAGGCAGTCCCTCGGAATCGAGGAAGACTTGCTCCCACTCTTAGCATGAGTTCTTAGGTGTCTGAACAGTCCAATACAAGAACCACAGTCTCTGTCACAGGTGGGACAGATAGTCGTTGAGGGAAAGGGAGGGTGGGACTGGTTTGCCGCATGCTCCTTCCGCTGCCTGCGCTTGATTTCTGCATGCTCTCGGCGACGATACTCGAGGAGCTCAGCGTCCTCCCGGATGCACTTCCTCCACTTAAGGCGGTCTATTGCCAGGCAATGTACAATCCGTTAGTGTCTGTTGTTCGTTTGCCTTTTCCTGATCTAGTGCTCCTATGAAGTGCTCCCCCAGTGGCTGCAGCATGGCTGCTGGAAGGCTGCTGAGTTTCCAGGGGAGAGCCTTCAGATGGTCTTGCAGGCCGACCTTGAGCAGCTCTGGCCCTAGAAGGCCCGGCTGCAGACTGCTCCACCTCAGCATGGGCAGCAGCAGTCTGGGCTGGCTGGCTGACAGGAAAGAGAGGTAGTGAGGCGGAATGGTTTAGAATGGGAATTCCAGAGCTCATCAACATGGCTGCTGAAGTCACAGCCACCAATGATTGAGCAATTAAAATCAGGGATGCTCAAAAGCCCAGTATTAGAGGGGCTGGAAGAGATTAGAAACATAGAAACATAGAAACATAGAAAATAGATACAGGAGTAGGCCATTCAGCCCTTTGAGCCTGCACCACCATTCAATAAGATCATGGCTGATCATTCCCTTAGTTCCCCTTTCCCGCTTTCTCTCCATACCCCTTGATCACTTTAGCCGTAAGGGCCATATCTAACTCCCTCTTGAATATATCCAATGAATTAGCATCAACAACTCTCTGCGGCAGGGAATTCCACAGGTTAACAACTCTCTGAGTGAAGAAGTTTCTCCTCATCTCAGTCCTAAATGGCCTACCCCTTATCCTAAGACTGTGTCCCCTGGTTCTAGACTTCCCCAACATTGGGAACATTCTTCCCGCATCTAACCTGTCCAGTCCCGTCAGAATCTTATACGTTTCTATGAGATCCCCTCTCATTCTTCTAAACTCCAGTGAATAAAGGCCCAGTTGATCCACTCTCTCCTCATATGACAGTCCAGCCATCCCTGGAATTAGTCTGGTGAACCTTCGCTGCACTCCCTCAATAGCAAGAATGTCCTTCCTCAGATTAGGAGACCAAAACTGAACACAATATTCCATGTGAGGCCTCACTAATGCCCCGTACAATTGCAGTAAGACCTCCCTGCTCCTATACTCAAATCCCCTAGCTATGAAGGCCAACATATCATTTGCCTTCTTCACCGGCTGCTGTACCTGCATGCCAACCTTCAATGACTGATGAACCATGACACCCAGGTCTCGTTGCACCTCCCCTTTTCCAAATCTGCCGCCATTCAGATAATATTCTGCCTTCGTGTTTTTGCCCCCAAAATGGATAAGCTCACATTTATCCACATTATACTGCATCTGCCATGCATTTGCCTACTCACCTAACCTGTCCAAGTCACCCTGCAGCCTCTTAGCATCCCCCTCACAGCTCACACTGCCACCCACTTTAGTGTCATCTGCAAACTTGGAGATATTACACTCAATTCCTTCTTCCAAATCGTTAATGTATATTGTAAAGAGCTGGGGTCCCAGCACTGAGCCCTGCGGCACTCTACTAGTCATTGCCTGCCATTCTGAAAAGGACCCGTTTATCCTGACTCTCTGCTTCCTGCCTGCCAACCAGTTCTCTATCCACTTCAGTACATTACCCCCAATACCATGCACTTTGACTTTGCACACCAATCTCTTGATCGGGACCTTGTCAAAAACCTTTTGAATGTCCAAATACACCACATCCACTGGTTTTCCCTTATCCCCTCTGCTAGTTACAAAAAATTCCGGAAGATTCGTCAAGCATAATTTCCCTTTCATAAATCCATGCTGACTTGGACCGATCCTGTCATTCCTTTCCAAATGCACTGCTATTTCATCCTTAATGATTGATTCCAACATTTTCCCCACTACTGATGTCAGGCTAACCAGTCTATAATTACCTGTTTTCTCTCTCCCTCCTTTTTTAAAAAGTGATGTTACATTAGCTACCCTTCAGTCCATAGGAACTGATCCAGAGTCTTTAGAATGTTGGAAAATGATCACCAATGCATCCACTTTTCTGGGCCACTTTCTTAAGTACTCTTGGATGCAGACTATCAGCCCTCGGGGATTTATCAGCCTTCAATCCCATCAATTTCCCTAACACAATTTCCTGCCTAATAAGCATATCCTTCAGTTCCTCCTTCTCACTAGATCCACTGTCCCCTAGTACAATCGGAAGGTTATTTGTGTCTTCCTTCGTGAAGACAGAACCGAAGTATTTGTTCAATTGGTCTGCCATTTCTTTGTTCCCCATTATAAATTCACCTGATTCTGACTGCAAGGGACCTACCTTTGTCTTCACTAATCTTTTTCTCTTCACATATTTATAGAAGCTTTTGCAGTCAGTTTTTATGTTCCCTGCTAGCTTCCTCTCGTACTATATTTTCCCCCTCTTAATTAAACCCTTAGTCCTCCTCTGTTGAATTCTAAATTTCTACCAGTCCTCAGGTTTGTTACTTTTTCGAGCCAATTTATATGCCTCTTCCTTGGTTTTAACACTATCCTTAATTTCCGTTGTTAGCCACGGTTGAGCCACCTTCCCCGTTTTATTTTTACTCCAGAAAGGGATGTACAATTGCTGAAGTTCATCCATGGATCTTTAAATGTTTGCCATTGCTTATCCACCGTCAACCCTTTAAGTATCCTTTGCCAGTCTAGTCGAGCCAATTCACGCCTCATACTGTCAAAGTTACCTTTCCTTAAGTTCAGGACCCTAGTTTCCGAAATAACTGTGTCACTCTCTATCTTAATAAAGAATTCTACCATGTTATGGTCATTCTTCCCCAAGGGGCCTCGCACAACAAGATTGCGAATTAGTCCTTTCTCATTCCACATCATGCATTCTAGGATGGTCCAGCTCTCTAGTTGGTTCCTCGACATATTGGTCGAGAAAACCATCCCCAATACACTCCAGGAAATCCTTCTCCATCGCATTGCTACCAGTTTGGTTAGCCCAATCAGTATGTAGATTAAAGTCGCCCATGATAACTGCTGTACCTTTATTGCACACATCCCTTATTTCTTGTTTGATGCTGTCCCCAACCTCACTACTACTGTTTGGTGGTCTGTACACAACTCCCACTAGCGTTTTCTGCCCTTTGGTTTTCCGCAGCTCCCCCATACCGATTCCACACCATCCAGGCTAATGTCCCTTCTTACTATTGCATTAATTTCCTCTTTAACCAGCAACGCCACCCCACCTCCTTTTCCTCTCTGCCTAGGCTTCCTAAATGTTGAATACCCCTTGATGTTGAGTTCCCAGCCTTGGTCACCCTGGAGCCATGTCTCCGTGATGCCAATTACATCATATCCGTTAACTGCTGTCTGCGCAGTTAATTCGTCCACCTTATTCCGAATACTCCTCGCATTGAGGCACAGAGCCTTCAGGCTTGTCTTTTTAACACACTGCCCCTTTAGAATTTTGCTGTAATGTGGCCCTTTTTGTTTTTTGCCTTGGGCTTCTCTGCTCTCCACTTTTACTATTCTTCTTTTTATCTTTTGCTTCTGCCTCCATTTTATTTCCCTCTGTCTCCCTGCATAGGTTCCCTGCCATGTTAGTTTAACTCCTCCCCAACAGCACTAGCAAACACTCCTCCCAGGACATTGGTTCCGGTCCTGCCCAGGTGCAGACCGTCCGGTTTGTACTGGTCCCACCTCCCCCAGAACCGGTTTCAATGTCCCAGGAATTTGAATCCCTCCATTTTGCACCACTCCTCAAGCCACGTATTCATCTGAGCTATCCTGCGATTCCTACTCTGACTAGCACATGGCACTGGTAGCAATCCTGAGATTACTACTTTTGAGGTCCTACTTTTTAATTTAGCTCCTAGCTCCCTAAATTCGTCTCGTAGAACCTCATCCCATTTTTTACCTATATCGTTAGTACCTATGTGCACCATGACAACTGGCTGTTCACCCTCCATTTTCAGAATATCCTGCACCTGCTCCGAGACATCCTTGACCCTTGCACCAGGGAGGAAACATACCATCCTGGAGTTTCGGTTGCGGCCGCAGAAGCACCTATCTATTCCCCTTACAATTGAATCCCCTATCACTACAGCTCTCCCACTCTTTTTCCTGCCCTCCTGCGTAGCAGAGCCACCCACGGTGCCATAAACTTGGCTGCTGCTGCCTTCCCCGATGAGTCATCCCTCTCAACAGTACTCAAAGCGGTGCATCTGTTTTGCAAGGAGATGACCGCAGAGGACCCCTGCATTACGTTCCTTGCACTCCTCTTCCTGTTGGTCACCCATCCCCTATCTGGCCGTGTACCTTTAACCTGCGGTGAGACCAACTCGATAATCGTGCTATTCACGTCATTCTCAGCATCGTGCATGCACCAGAGTGAATCCACCCGCAGCTCCAGTGCCGCAATGCGGTCTGTCAGGAGCTGGAGGCGAATACACTTCCCGCACACATAGTCGTCAGGGACACCAGAAGCGTCCCTAACTTCCCACATAGTACAGGAAAAGCATAACACATGTCCGAGCTCTCCTGCCATGTCTTAGCCCTTAGATTAACTTAAATTGGCAATAATAATGCTAAATGTTATTTACTGATATAGAAAAGAAAAAGAAAAACTACTTACCAATCATCAGCCAATCACTTACCCCCTTGGCTGTGACGTCACCTTTCGATTTCTTTCTACTTCTTTTTGCCTCCTTGCTGTAGCTGCACCGGCCGGCCTTTTGTAGGCATCCGACGTCCCCGGACTCCCCGCTGCTCGCACTCCTGCCTCATGAACTGCTGGGCCTTTTGTAGGCCTCCGACGTCCCCGGACTCCCCGCTGCTCGCACTCCCGCCTCATGAACTGCTGGGCCTTTTGTAGGCCTCCGATGTCCCCGGACTCCCCGCTGTTCGCACTCCCGCCTCACGAAGTGCTGGGCTTTTTGTAGGCCTCCGACGTCCCTGGACTCCCCGCTGCTCACACAGAGATGGGGAGGGGCAAGGCCATGGTGGGATTTAAAAACAAGGATGAGAATTTTAAAATCAAGGCGTTGCTTAACCGGGAGCCAATGTAGGTCAGCGAGCATAGGAGTGATGGGTGAACAGGACTTGATACAAGTTAGGACATTGGCAGCAGAGTTTTGGATGACCTCAAGTTTACGTAGGGTACACATAGCCAGCCAAGAGTGCGTTGGAATAGTCAAATCTAGATGTAACAAAGGCATGGATGAGGGTTTCAGCAGCAGATGAGCTGAGGCAGGAGCGGAGTCAGACGATGTTACGGAGTTGGAAATAGGCGGTCTTATTTATACCACTTATATGTGGTCAGAAGTTTATTTCGGGGTCAAATATGACACCAAGGTTGAAAACAGTCTGGTTTAGCCTCAGACAGATGCTCGGGAGAGGGATGGAGTTGGCGATTAGGGAAAGCAGTTTGCTTGAAGGAAATTTCTGCTCATCCAATACTGGATGTCAGACAGGTAGACAATTTAGAGACGGGAGGGGTTGAGAGAAGTGGTGGTGAGGTAGAGCTGGGTATCGTCAGCGTACATGTGGAAACTGACGCTGTGCTTTTGGATGATGTCGCCAAGGGGCAGCATATAGATGAGAAATAGGAGGGGCCAAGGATAGATCTTTAGGGGACACCAGAGGTAACGATGCAGGGGTGGGAAGAGAAGCCATTGCAGGAGATTGTCTGGCTACGATTAGATAGATAAGAATGGAACCAGGCGAGTGCAGTCCCACCTAGCTGGACGATGGTGGAGAGGCGTTGGAGGAGGATGGAGTGGTCAACGTGTCACAGGCTGCAGACAAATCGAGAATGACGAGGAGGGATAGTTTGCCTTTGTCACAGTCACATAGGACATAATTTGTGACTTTGATAAGAGTCATTTCGATACTGTGGCAGGGGCGGAAACCTAATTGGAAGGATTGAAAGATGAAGTTCCGGGAAAGATGGGCACAGATTTAGGACTTTGGAGAAGAAAGAAAGAAAGGAAGAAAGGAAGGAAGGAAGGAAGGAAGGAAGGCATTTATTTGCTTTCACAACCACCAGATGTCTCAGAGTGCTTTACAACCAATGAAGTACTTTAAAAAAAAGGTGTAGTCACTGTTGTAATGTAGGAAATGCGGCAGCCAATTTACACACAGCAAGCTCCCACAAACAGCAACCTATTTTACTGATGTTGATTGAGGGTTAAATATTGGCCAGGGCACCAGTAGTTTGCATGGATGGATGGGTCAAGGAGAGGGTGATGATGGCAGGTTTGAAGGAGAGGGGGACAATACCTGAGGAGAGACAGTACCTCAATTTCAAAATTCTCATCCTTATTTTCATGTCCCCCCATGGCCTCGCCCCTCCCTATCTCTATAATCTCCTCCAGCCCTACAACCCCCTCCCCCCCCCACCAAGATATCTGCGCTCCTCCAACTCTGCCCTCTTGAGCATCCCCGATTATAATCACTCAACCGTGCCTTCTGTTGCTAAGGCCCTAAACTCTGGAACTCCCTGTCTGAACCTCTCCACCTCTCCACCTCTGTCCTCCTTTAAGACGCTCCTTAAAACCTACCTCTTTGACCAAGCATTTGGTCACCTGTCCTAATTTCTCCTTTTGTGTCTCGTGTCAAATATTTTGTCTTATAAGACACCTGTGAAGCACCTTGGACTGTTTTACTACAATTTAAGGTGCTATATATATACAAATTGTTGTTGTTGTTGTTGAAGTAGAAGAGGCAACTGATTGGATGGTTTCACTCTTAGAGATAAAGAGGTCCATGAGCTCCTCGCACTTGTTGTTGGAGGTGAGGGTGAAGGAGACAGAGGAGAGGGGTTGAGAAGACGATTTGTGGGAGAGAAAAGAAGCCGGGGGTTATCTTTGCATTCCACAATGATCCTGGAATAGTGAGCAGTTTTGGCAGATGAGAGCAGGACCCGATAGTGCTTTATGTGGCCCAGCCACATCTGGAGGTGAATGGGTAAACCAATTGTCCAGCATATCTATTCCAGTCTGCGCACCTTGGTCTTAAGGGAGTGGAAATGAAGGCTGTACCAGAGGGAATGGCCAGCGTGAGAGAGAGTAGTGATTTTAATAGGGACTAGGGCATCAAAGGTGGTGGTGCGGGTATGGTTGAGCAGATCGGTAGCTTCAGAAATGTCGTGGTGGATGCGAGGCCATAGGCTCGACAGTTGGGATTTTGTCAGTGAGTCGGTAGAGCGTGTTTTCCAGGGGCGGACTCTGAAGGAGGTAGGATTTGGTGGGGCCGGGGGACGGGGGGTGCAGGGGGATGTGGGTATGGAGCGATACAAGGATGTGGTCTGAGATGGCCTTATCTGTGATTGTCACAAAACATGAGGAGAAACCATTGTGGAAAGGTTGGGCAGATGATGAAAGCATCTCGATAAAAGAGGTTTTGATGAGGCTTTTAAAAGGGAGAAGAGAAATACCAAAGCAGAGAATTTTGGGAAGGGAGTTCCAGAGAATAGGATCGGCAGTAATACTGAAGATAGCAAAAGAAAGAATAACATGCCTCCACGTCCAGCGCAGATAGAGAATAGAAAGAAAGAACTTGCATTTATATAGTACCTTTTACGACCACAGTATGTCCCAAAGCACTTTACAGCCAATGAAGTACTTTTTGAAGTACAGTCACTGTTGTAATGTAAGAAACCGGCAACCAATTTGCACACAGCAAGCTCCCACAAACAGCAATGTGATAATGACCAATAATCTGTTCTTGTGCTGTTGGTTAAGGGAAAAATATTGGCCCAGGACACCAGGGAGAACTCCCCTGCTCATCTTCGAAATAGTGCCATGGGATATTTTATGTCTATCTGAGAGGGCAGACATCTAACATCTAATCTGAAAGACGTCACCTCCCTCAGTACTGCACTAGAGTGTCAGCCTAGATTCTTGAGCTCAAGTCTCTGGAGTGGAAACTGAACCCATAACCTTAAGACTCAGAGGCACGAGTGTTGCTAACTGATGGTGGGTGAGTGAATGGTAAGCCCAAGGAGACAGAGTCAGAGGAACAAAGGGAACACGCCGGGAAGTAAGGCTGGTTATATGCTTGCAGTAGTTATTTAACGGCTATATAAAAATAAAATGTAAACATATGGGGAGTGAAATTGTCTATACAAAGCACAGCTTTAGGACAAATGATTGCATCACTCACAAGATCACATGTCTGTGAACCTCACATTGAAAAACAAACATCCTGCACAAAAGGACAACTCTTTGAACCACTCAAACCATGGTGGCTCAGATAGAAACCTGGTGCTCAAGTACATTTTTTATTTATTTTTAATTTTATTTTTGAGTGAAAGGTTTTCTAAAACCATGACGAGGGCCCCAATTTGCTTCATGTGAAAGGAGAAACTCTCTACTTCAGTTTTACTGCTTTTTTGACATTTGTAAACTCCAACTCACCCATAACGGTGCTGCCGATATCCTATCCCTCATCAAATCCCACTTGCCTATCACTTCTCTCCTCGTTGACTTACATTGGCTTCTGGTCCAGCATTGCATCAAACTTAAAATTCCCACCCTTGTGTTTAAATCCTTTCATGGTCTCACCCCTCCCTCTCTCGATAACATCCTCCAGAATTGCAACCTCTCTCAAACTCTTAATTTCCCTGAGACTGACCTCTTGTGCATCCTGCCTCCCGTTGCCTCATCTCAGCCACCAAGCCCCCAAGGATTTGGTCACTCCTCCTAATATCTCCTTCTTTGGTTCAGTGCTTCTGTGAAATGCCTTAAAATATTTTTCTACATTAAAGGCACCCTGTAAGTGCAAGTTGCTGATGTTTCAATAACTGACCAGACTATTTTATTTGCTTGCAATATCTCCAGCCCGTTTGATCAATTTTTTTTTTCTTTTGCCTTTTCGGCTGGACGTTTTTTTAAAGCAATGAACATTTGTGAAATCCTCCGATTGTAACTCTCATAAGATATATGCTTATTTCACATTCAGTTTCAAACATTTGTTATCTGTTTAATGTGCTATTAAATAGGAAGAAGGCCCTTAACTGAGCTTTGTTTTCTTTAGTGTGCCCATGATGTGAATGTTGATTCCCACCCAATGTTTAAAAGGTTATCCATTAATCACCATCTGGACCACCTCAGAGAAGGTGCTAGTGGAAAGCCGTCAGTTAATTAATGCAGACACTCGAGAGGCTCACACATCATTGGTAAACGAATCACCAGATGGCAAATGGATCCTTGTCACTTGATGCTGTCAAAACAAATTTTGTAAGTTTTCCTTGAGAAAACAATTGTTGTCTCACCTTTTTAATTGTAAGGACATCTCATCTGAAATTCAGCGTCCTTTTGTAGTTCCAGAATTGTGTCAAAAGGCCATGAATAATTAAGTCTTAAGCAGTTTTTTCCCTCTTTTTTTACACTCATTTTCTTCCGCCGCCCCCCCCCCCTCTCCTCCTGACCACTTTGATTCCTCGCTGGGGTATGCTCCCACGGATATTAGTTATCAGTTGCTAATCACCCAAGTGGCCATTATTGATGCGTGAGCCTCGGCAGAGAATGTCTTTGGGCTGTTTGACTTGGAAGCATCACAGTCAAGACAGATTATGTTCTTCACATTCAAACATACATGTGCACACACACATGCGGACACACACATTCGCACACGCATGCATCCAGATGCACACAAGCACACAAGCACACACACACGCACCCAGATACACACACACACGTACACACACATGCATACAGACGCATCCAGATGTACAAAGATGCACATACACACACAGAACCAGATGCACAGAGAGACACATGCAGAAACGCTCAGACGCACACATGCACAAACATATACGCAGACGCACACACACACTCTCACACAGATGCGCACACACACAGACATACAAACACACACACACTTCCTGCTGGGGTTGTTGAATAATGTTCAAGAAAGGGAACCCTGTCTGATTATTCCCTTCCTTAACCCGGGAATTTATATTATTAGAATTCACTCCTTGGGAGCCAAGTTAGAACAAGTTACATCTTATAGTGTATGTTCTGTAACTTAAGCTGCAACATGAGCTGATGGATACTGGTACGTTCTGACAGATGCTGTGCTTATATTATAACATTGTCACCGGGTGAAGCATTGCCTCCAGCAACATTGCTATAGTATTAACAAGGCAGTGATAAAGCTTTCAGTGACATGGAGACTCATCTTAATCTTATGCAGACACAGTTGTATTGTGCTTCTGCTGCTGCTCTGAAATCTGCTGCTTAATATACATGAGGTAAGTTCAAGCTGCTTTGAATTATGATTCCAGGAGCCCGGCGCCGTGAGCTGGAACCCCAGCATTTCTGCTTTTAGCTCCATTTCCCATAGCCCAGGACCATTGTCATAGACCTACCGGGGCTGCAGAAAATGGAGTTAGCAGTAGAAAACCTGAGAGCTGTCTCGTGGATGCTGGGCTCCCAAAATCCAAATTAAGAAAGAAGACTAACTCATGATAACAACTTTAGAGCAACAGCAACATCCAATGAAAGTGACTTCATAGAATCATCCAGCACAGAAGGCGGCCATTCGGCTCAATGGCCCCATGCTGGCTCTTTGAAAAATCTTTGCAATTAGTCCCACACTTTCCCATAACTCTGAAAATATTTCCTTTTTAAGTATTTATTCAATTCCCTTTCAGGCGGTGCATTCCAGATCATAACAACTCGCTGCGTAAAAACAATTCTCCTCATCCTCCCTCTGGTTCTTTTGCCAATTACCTTAAATCTGTGTCCCCTGGTTACTAACATCCTGCTACTGGAAACAGTATTTCCTCCCTTACTCTATCTAAAGCCCCTCATATTTTTGAACACCTCTATTAAAACCTTCTCAATTTTAAGGAGAATAATTCCAGCTTCCCTAGTCTCTCCACATAAATGAAGACCCTCATCCCTGATATCATTCTAGTAAATCTCTTCTACAACCTCTCCAAGGCCTTGACATCCTTCCTCAAGTGGGGTGCCCGGAATTGAACACAATACTCCAGCTGGGGCCTAACCCAGTGATTTATAAAGGTTTAGTATAACTTCCTATAACTTTGCAACATAAACATGTCTTTTTACTGAATGGACAGAATTTGTCCAGTTCATTTATTGTATCATATGTTGTTGCTTAAAAATGGAGACTGTGCTGATAGCTTAGTGGGTAAGTTCACCATAAGGTGTGTAAATATAAGTTGTTGTTGTTGTACTAACAGGCACAAAACTGACCTATACACTCGGTTTTGCAGTGGATCACTGCCATAGTTATGATTCTTGTGCTCTCTTTACATGCATGGTTGTACTTTTCATTTCATTATTAATTCATTCTAAGCTTTACTTTCCAAATAGGTGTATTCCCCCCCCCCCCACTCCCCCATGCCATCTTTCTCCCCTTAGTGGGGGGAATGGCTCCAGGGTACCAATCAACCTATAGTATCTCACCCGTATTTCATGTGTGAGCCTTCATAGTAATTGTCAGCAGACTTTTTTTTGTGGGCACAACCGAGTCTGATCATATCCTCACCTGAAAGCAACAGGAACCTTGGCTGATTTCTGCCCTCCCAAGCCCAGAGCAGTAAGTTAAATTGACGCTGGTCTGGCTGAAATTAATTAACCAGCACAGACCAGGGATCCAACCTAGAACCTTTCAGTCTGTATCACTCGTAGCACGCGTGGGGGTGCAGCATTTATTGCTTTCAAACCCTGGTGAGTATAGTGACTTAAACTGATTGCAGCCATCCTTCAACCTATAATGAGTGCTGACCAGTATTAAATTAAACAACGGATTGGTTGGAATAAATAATTCTCCATCCTGGACACCAGTGACAATGCAGTACTCCCTCAGTACTGCACTGTTGTGTAGCCTATGATTCTATGCTTAGGTCCCGAAGTGAGACTTGAACACCAAGAACCTTGAACAACAAGAGAAATGAGCCAAATTGACAGTTTGAGAACACATTAGCAGAGGTGCACATGACATCTGCAGTTTTGTGCGAATGTCATAACATCTCACAGGAGACTTCTCCGGTCAATGGCTGCTTGGGAATCCACACCAAAGAATGCATGTTCACCTACTTGCTCTGCCAGTTTAAATGCTTTACTTTCCCTAAACGGGCTGGCTGATGTTGGCACATTTATGTTTGATAATGACACAACCTATTGTGTTTTTTTCAACTCAGTTCTATATGTTGGCTCCTGGCCGACTGCGCGCTTCCTCCTTCGCGGGTCTGTCAGGACTGCTTCCCTCGCTATTCACATCATCGCTACTTCTCTACAAATACTCAACAGGAATTGTATGACTGTGGCGTGGGAGCAGTCCTACTGGCTTTCCACCATCCCTCACAGGACTCTTCATTACTGGAAGTTTGGCCTCGCCAAGATCTCACCTAGCTCACCTATTAACTAAATCAAAACTCCAATAAGAGTCAAGACTTGGAGGAGTCCAGTGTCATAGCCTGAGAGAAATCAGGCCACCCAAGTACAACCTGGACTTTGTTTGTTTTGTTGTATACCTCCTTGTCACAGAGATCAAAAAATAAAGGTTAAAAGATTGTCTTTGAAAGGACCACACAAACAAAATGGTTGATTTGAAACCGTGAAGGGATTAAAGGAGTCTTTAATCAGCATTAAAATCCTAGACTGTTTTGTGCTCACAAAGGGTGCTTAATCAGTCCAAACAAACTTCTTTTCTCAAGAGCTAAAACTCGTTAGGCTGATATGCCCATGTGGAAATCAAGGGAGCTCTTTGATTTCATGCGTCTCTCAGTGCATTGAGGTGCCCCACACTTACACATCCTCAAAGCTAGTTTTATGGAACACATCAAACACAACATTTACATTTATGTCTCAGCAGGAACATTGGCGTTCAAATCACTGATGTTCCCACCAAAAATGATGCCTACATGTAAACAGAGAAAGTTGAGTTTCTTGTTGGTAATCTGACTCTGGGGACATGCAGCGGGAATGTCGGATTTCCTGGGATGTAGTTGAAGTGGCTGGCTTTAACAATGCTTCTTATGTTCTGTGTCTCCACACTGGCACTTTGGCTTTCATGGAGTCGCGCTACCCATCACCCAAGAAACCTAGCTTCCTGCTTTATGTAAACACAGTAAGCCTAGACCATAATGTTAACTTTGAGTGCTGTAACGGAGAACGTACAATATATATCTGGCCCTATAGTGTGCCATTAATTGTAATGCAGAAATAGTGTTAACATTTCTTGAAAAACAACAACTAAGAATCTAATAACCGCCTCCAATTCCACATGTTCGATCCTGATGTCTTGGCTGCTTTCTTCCCTAAGGCCAATTTGAAAAGACTTACATTTATACAGCACCTTTTACGACCACAGAACGTCCGAAAGCACTCTACAACCAATGAAGTACTTTTGAAGTGCAGTTACTGCTGTAATCTAGGAAATACAGCAACCAATTTGCACACAGCAAGCTCCCACAAACAGCAATGTGATTAATCTGTTTTTTTAGTAATGTTAGATGAGGGATAAATGCTTGCCAGGTCACAGAGGAGAACTCCCCTGCTCTTCTTCAAACAGTGCCATGTGATCCTTTACATCCACCTAAGAGAGCAGATGAGGCCTCAGTTTAACATCTCATCTGACAGTGCAGCGCTCCCTCAGCACTGCAGCGCTCCCTCAGCACTGCACTGGGAGTGTCAGCCTAGATTTTTGTGCTCAAGTCTCTGGAGTGGGATTCTAACCCATGACCTCCTGACTCAGAGGCGAAAGTGCTTTCCACTTAGCCATGGCTAACATAAGCACCCTATTGCTACCCTGGCTTAGCTCACCCAGGAAAATTAGAGATTGAACTTTTCTGGTCCGTATGGCTCAGCGACTCACTGGAGAAATGCTCAAAGCCAAGGGGAGCATGTCATTGGTCTGGGAATTCCCGGGGGGCGGGGGGGCAGGGGGGTTGTCCCGATCTCTCACTGTAACTTTGGGAGGAGACTGGTGGAATCCCAGAGAAATGGTGTAACGATCTGATTTCAGTTCTTCACCCTAATTCTCTGGGGTTCTGTCAGTCTCCTGTACAGGTGTACAGATGGAGACTGGGAAAACCCTTGTAGAATTTTAGGGCCAGACTTTCTACATCACATACCATTCTCAACATTTTTAGTTAGATATATATGTAAAAAAATAACTTTAAAATGCACAAGAATGTTCATTATAATGTATTAAAATTCCATCTTCTGTAAAATCAGCAGTTACATTTTTAAGATTAACAGGCAACTTAATACATTGATCAAATGTTCCCATATATTTAACAGCAAAGAGATTAAGCATATTCAAAATGCAATTAAGAGAAAGGTTGTCCCTGCTCCCACTAATTCTGTTTGAAAAAAAGTGATTAAAATCTTGTAAGGCTATCTGTTTTAATCCCTATAGTTATTATTCCTCTTCTTCCCCTTCCTTATTTTAATTCAAGAGTTGTGTGGTACACCAAACAATATGACGCAGGATAAAGGCGGAAGAGCCTTTCAAAGGCCCACTGCTCTATCAAAGCAGCCAGTGCTGAGCAGGAACTGATGAGATGATTTAGTATTTAATTACTAATCAGGCCCAGATGGGATACTCAGAAGTTGATGCTTTGAAGTGATACTGGACAGCCTTGGATGGTGACCCAATATAAGGAATATTTATCCAGAGTCTTGCAGTCAGGGTGTACTGTGAGGATTCTTTCCCATGGGTTACTGGGTGGAGAGTCACAACATTACAATGTGGGAGGTGGCAGAAAGAATTGCAAACCAGATTCCCGAAGAAAAGTTAGGGGCTTTGTGTTTAAAATGGGCAGGGTGACCTATTGTGCTGCAGCACACACTTAAAAAATTATATTTTCAATATACATTTCAGGATCTTAATCCGAAACCCGCAACCTCTACCACCTAGAAGGACAAGGGCAGCAGGCACATGGGAACACCACCATCTCCAAGTCACACACCATCCTAACTTGGAAGTTTATTATCATTCCTTCATTGTCACTGGGTCAAAATCCTGGAACTCCCTCCCGAACAACACTGTGGGAGTACCTTCACCGCACGGACTGCAGCGGTTCAAGAAGGTGGCTCACCACCATCTTCTCAAGGGAAATTAGGGATGTTCAATAAATGCTGACCTTGCCAGTGATGCCCTCATCCCAGGGACGAATTAAAAAACAGATAAATAACTAGTGGATCTCCTATAGCGGTGCTCACGGATTAAAGTGATAAAAAATAAATTGAAGACAAAAAGAAGAATTAAAGGAAAAAACCTCCAATTATTTCATATCAATATTGCAGGGTGATTCTAACCGATAATTGTAAAATGTATTTTTAGTTCAATGGAACTTTTAGCAAGGATACAATCCATTTTGAATATATCAGAGCAGGTAAGCTGTAGCCAATGCTGGGTGGTTAACACAGAGGTCTTACCAAACACTGGAGATCCCAGCCATGAATCAAGAACAACATTTTTCATTCAAATTGTTAATGGTCCTTTGATAGAACATCATGTCGCATTTGAAAGAACTTTCTAGCACTCGTCATGTCATAAATTTATAATTTACAGCACAATGGAGACAAAAGCTTGTTAGTCACTCGCTGCTATGCAGACTTTTACTTCATTTGAGTTTTGACAGTTGCCAAAAAATTAAAATTAAAATGTCCTGGAGAGATTGACTCCTGTGATGGAGAATTGGAGGAGGGAGGGAGAGGTGGTAAAGTATTGGAAACTCCTACACCAGAGGGCTGGTCACCAGTGGTGACTGTCTGGGCCTCATCATGTGTCTAGCATACAATAGTAACAAGAGGGGAGAAATTTGGTCACGCCTCTATTCTGGCGTCAATCGAGGCGGAGCGGTACTTTTAGCGTCTTCAGAAAGTTTCCGCCTTCCGTCCAGAAATCGGTCGAAGAGCTGACAGGGACGCAAAATCAGCCGTTGCACACCAGAGCTAGAGGGACGCTAACGAAAATGCTGCCGCTAAATTTAACCGAGTTATTGCACATGTGCCGAACTCTGATTCAGATCCCGGGAAAAGCCGAGTCTTAAAGGCGCCGCATAGTAATGCATGTTTTCAAATCACTATTTCTCATGCTGATCTCTTATGTCTGTCTGTCGCTGCAAACTCGGAGGCTCACACACCGTGCTGTGTAAACGTTGCACTGACTACGACCTCCGAGGGAAGTGCTTCCTCATCCCTTTAAGTAGCCACCAGTTAACAACTCTGCAAGCCTGTAACGACTGTTTTTCTAGATGTTGTTCTTGGCGGCCGCAAAATGAGGCGGCCGCACCTAATTTTCTGACCGGGGCGCAAGCGTGGGCATTGGACCAGGACTGACGTCAGGATCGCCCTAATCGTCAACAGCCAGGTGCTACTGGTTTGCACCCCCAGTGAGCCTCGAATGAATTTTCAGTCGGGGGCTAAAAGCTGTGTTCCTGGTTGGTAACCCCATTAACGCCCCCTCTGGCAGCTAACTGAGGCCTTAGACAACCGAAAATCCAGCCCATGGTACTTTATACTATCCACTGCAGTAATCTGCATTGTTCAACTAATTACGTTGCAAGAATCCATTCCGATATTACGCACTGATACTGAGGGGAGATTTAATTGAAGTGTCTAAAATGTGGAGGGGCCTAGCTAGAGTTGATAGGCCTATTGCCCTGAGCAGAGAGATCAATAACCGGAGGCATAGATTTAAAGTAATTGGTAGAAGGTTTAGAGGGGAGTTGAGGAGAATGTTTTCACCCAGAAGGTGGTGGGGTCTGGAACTCACTGCCTGAAAGGGTGGTAGAGGCAGAAACCCTCATTACATTTAAAAAGTACTTGGTTATGCACTTGAAGTGCCGTCATCTTCAAGCCTACTGACCAAGAGCTGGAAAATGGGATTACGCGAGATAGCTCTTTTTCGGCCGGGACAGATACGATGGGCCAAATGGCCTCCATCTGTGCTGCAAATTTCTATAATTCTATGCACTCAATAAAAGTATAATTAAGATGAGAGTTAACCTTAATGAGTGAAGTTTCTCAGATCACAATGCTGTCATGTTTTTTGCAATTGTTAACACTAAAAATGCGAATTCCTGCTTTATTTACACGAACCATTTGAATTTTTGTTTATTCAGTCCGGTAAAGATGATCAAAAATGGTTCACTTATTTTTGTGAAAAAATAGTGATGTAACATTGCTAGAATGTTCCAATTGATTATCTACCCATTTAGCTCCTAATGAAAAATGTAATGAAACGAGTTTATCACTCTCTAAAGGCCATGAAAAACTTAGGCCAAGTTTCATGGGGAAGAGTTGATGAGAACGAGGATAGGGGGAGATAAGTGAATGGAAGAGAAAGAAAGAAAAAGAAAGAAAGATGGAAAGAAAGAAAAGGGAAAGAACTAGCATTTCTATAGTGCCTTTCACGGTCTCCAGACATCACAAGGTGCTTTACAGTCAATGGAGTAATTTTTGAAGTGTAGTGACTGTTCATCTGTTTTTTTAAGTGATGTTGGTTGAAGGATTAATATTGACCAGGACACCGGGGAGAACTCTCCTGCTCTTTTATATCCACCTGAGAGAATGTTTAACGTTTCATCCAAAAGACGAGGCCTCCGACAGTGCAGCACTCCATCAGCACTGCACTGGAGTGTCAGCCTAGATCTTGTGCTCAAATTTCTGGAGTGGGACTTGAACCCACAACCTTCTGATTCAGAGGCAACAATGCCACCACTGATCTATGGCTGACCAAGGTTAACAATTGGAAAAACATCAAATGAACACCAAAGCAGTGAAAGAGGTGAGCAGTACAGAGGAGTTTTCTGTCCCACAGGAGGGTGCTATGACGATGGCTCGGTATCTCTGCACAGTAGGAGAAGAAGGAGGAGGAGAGCACATTGTAAAGCACGCATCAATTACCACTTTGTGCTTTTCGTGGCTCTCTGCCTCCTCGAGAGAAAAAAAAATGGCTGGAATATTCCTTATTGTGCCTTCAATATGTTATCCACCAAAGAGCAGTGTTCACTTCACCTCTGCCGCATTCACCTCACAACATTGCTTCCTATGGTTCTGAAGTCATGTAAAGGGGTCAGAGGTGTTTGTTACCAATGCCCCCAGGACAATATAAATGTTGTTGCTGAAGTCACAGGCCACCATCATTTCCAGCTACTGCTCGGCTAATTAGATCAGCAAAGTCACTGGCACTGGGATAGGTTTGGTAGCTGGAGTCAAAGCTTCGAAACAACTCTGTGTAGGCAGCTGTTTTGCTGTCCCAGTGCTGTGAATCCACTCTGCAATATGAATAAAGAGCCTCGGGCAGTATTACAGACTGGACCAAATACACACACGACCAAAGTGAAGAAACCACAAGAAGAGGTTCAGAAAAGAGAGGTTTAAAGATAAGGATAAGGAGGTAAAACTGCTGGTTGCTGAAACAATGAAATCTGAAAGGAGTACGACTGATAACTAGAGAAAGACCTCCAGGCAAAGAAGGCCTGTTCAGTGTGGGAATAGATCACTTGCGAGGTGCTGACTTCAACTGTAACTATCAGAATCAGGGAGCAAAGCAAAAAAAAAGGCATAGTGACCTTAGGCAGCATGCCAAAGAGAAATAAACCAACATGTAATTCTTACTCAAGGCCTCTGCAGCAATTAATGCCAATACAAGAGACAGCTTCTCGCCTTCTCAAACCGAGTTAGATAAAGACACGGCATTGAAGGCATTTGAATACACACCAGCATCTTTGGAATTTCCATTCCTTATTCTTCTGTGTTTATTTAGGTTTACATATTTAGCACATTCTACATTCTAGGGGACATAGTCTCAGGATAAGGGGTCTACCAGTTAGGACTGAGATAGAATCATAGAATCATAGAAATTTACAGCATGGAAGGAGGCTATTTCGGCTCATCGTTTCTGTGCCGCCCAACAAAGAGCTATCCAGCCTAATCCCACTTTCCAGCTCTTGGACCGTAGCCCTGTAGGTTACGGCACTTCAGGTGCATATTCAAATATTTTTTAAATGTGGTGAAGCTTTCTGCCTCTACCACCCATTCAGGCAGTGAGTTCCAGACCCCCATCACCCTCAGGGTGAAGACATTTCCCCTCAAATCCCCTCTAAACCTCCTACCAATTACTTTAAATCTAAGCCCCCTGGTTGTTAACCCCTCTGTAAGGGAAATAGGTCCTTCCTATCCATTCTATCTAGGCCCTTCATAATTTTATACACCTCAATAAGGTCTCCCTTCAGCCTCCTCTGTTCCAAAGAAAACAACTCCAGCCTACCCAATCTTTCCTCATAGATAAAATTCTCCAATCCAGGCAATATCCTTGTAAATCTCCTCTGCACTCTCTCTAGTGCAGTCACATCTTTCCTGTAATGTGGTGACCAGAACTGCATGCAGTACTCTAGCTGTGACCTAACTAGTGTTTCATACAGTTCAAGCATAACCTCCCTGCTCTTTTATTCTATGCCTCGGCTACCTTCAGGGATCTGTGGACATGCACTCCAAGGTCCCTTTGTTCCTCTACACTTCTCAGTGTCCTACCATTTAATATGTATTCCCTTGCCTTGTTAGACCTCCCTCGATGCATTACCTCACACTTCTCCAGATTGAATTCCATTTGCCACTGTTCTGCCCACCCGACCAGTTCATTGATATCTTCCTGCAGTCTTCTTCTTCACTATCAACCACACGCCGATTTCAGTATCATCTGCAATCTTTTTAATCATACCTCCTACATTCAAGTCTAAATCATTGATATATATCACAAAAAGCTAGGGCCCTGCGGAAACCCACTGGAAACAACCCTTCAGTCACAAAAACAGCCATCAACCATTATCCTTTGCTTCCTGCCTCTGAGCCAATTTTGGATCCAACTTGTCTCTTTGCCCTGGATCCCATGGGCCTTTACTTTTGTGACCAGTCTGCTATGCGGGATCTTATCAAAAGCCTTGCTAAAATCCATATAGACTACATAAAACGCACTACCCTCATTGACACTGCTTGTTACCTCCTCAAAACATTCAATGAAGTTAGTCAAACATGAGCTTCCCTTTAACAAAGCCATGCTGACTGTCCTTAATTAATCCATGTCTTTCTAAATGAAGATTTATCCTGTCCCTCAGAATTTTTTCCAATAATTTTCCCACCATCGAGGTTAGGCAGACAGGCCTATAATTATTCGGTCTATCCCTTTTTCCCTTTTTAAACAACGTTAGCAGTCCTCCAGTCCTCCTGCACCACACCTGTAGCCAGAGAGGATTGGAAAATGATGGTCAGAGCCTCTGCTATTTCCTCTTTTGCTTCTCTTAACATTTCTTCCGGGCCTGCAGATTTATCCACTTTCAAAGCTGCTAAGCCCCTTAATACTCCCTTTCTCACTATATTTATTTCATCTAATACTTCACAATCCCCCTCCCTGATTGCAATGTCTGCATTACCCCTCTCTTTTGTGAAAACAGGCGCAAAGTATTCATTACGAACCATACCCATGTCTTCCGCCTCCACACACAGATTACCTTTATGGTCTCCAATAGGTCCTACTCTTTCTTTAGTTATCCTCTTGCTCTTCATGTATTTATAAAACATCTTTGGCTTTTCCTTGATTTTACTTGCCAACATTTTTTCATGCTCTCTCTTAGCATTCCTAATTTCCTTTTTAATTTCACCCCTGCACTTTCTATACTCCGAGGGTTTCTGCAGTATTGAGCCCTCGGTTTCTGTCATAAACTTCCCTTTTTTTCTTTATCCTACCCTGTATATCCCTTGACATTCAGGGGGCTCTAGATTTGTTAGTCCCATCTTTTTTCTTTAAGGGAACATATGTGCTCCTCCTCAGGATCTCCTCCTTGAATGCCTTCCACACTGATTTACCTTCAAATAGATGTTTCCAGTCCACTTTGGCTAAATCTCATCTCAGCTTAGCAAAATTGGCTTTTCCCTGATTGAGAAATTTTATTCCTGGTCTATCTTTATCCTTTTCCATAACTATCCTAAATCTAACTGAATTATGATCACTAGCACCGAAATGCTCTCCCACTGATACCCCTTCCATCTGCCCAGCTTCATTCCATAAAACTAAATCCAGAACCGCCCCCTCCCTTGTTGGGCTTGTTACATACTGGCTAAAAAAGTTCTCCTGAATGCATTTTAGGAATTCTGCACCTTCTATACCTTTCACACTAATTTTGTCCCAGTTAATATAAGGATAGTTGAAATCCCCTACTATTACTGCCATATAATTTTTGCGCTTCTCAGAAATATGCCTTCATATTTGCTCTTCTATCTCCCTCTGACTGTTTGGGGATCTATAGTACACTCCTAGCAGTGTGATCGCCCTTTTGTGCTTCTTCAATTCAACTCGTATGGCCTCATTTGATGATCCTTCTAACATATCATCCCTCCTCACAGTTATAATTGTTTCTTTAATACTGCGACCCCTCTCCTTTTTAAGTCCCTCTCTCTCATATCTGATGACCCTGTAACCAGGAATGTTGAGCTGCCATACCTGCCCTTCTTTCAGCCATGTCTCAGTAATAGCTATATCATACTCCCAAATGTCTATTTGTGCTCTCAGCTCAGCTGCCTTATTCCCTCTACTCCTTGCATTGAAGTATATATCATTTAGCACTGCCAAACTCCGTTTTTGTCTATATCCTAGTCCTTGTTTCCTCTGTCTTCCAAATTCACTTTCTATTTTTCTGCTTTCCAATTTCAGCTTTGCTTCTCTCCTTTCTGAATCTATTCTCAAGTTCCCCCCCCCCCCCCCACCAAGCTCATTTAAACCCTCCCTAACAGCATGAGCAAAAACCTCCATGAGGATATTGGTCCCGGCTCTGTTGAGGTGCAACCCGTCTGGCTTGTACAGGTCCCACCTTCCCCCAGAAACAGTCCCAATGCCTCAGGAATCTAAAGCCCTCCGGCCTGCATCATCTCTCCAGCCATGCATTCATCTGTTCTATCCTCCTATTTCTGTGCTCACTAGCGCGTGGCATCGGGAGTAATCTGTAGAATACTAACTTTGAGGTCCTGCTTTTTAATCTCTCTTCTTGCTCCCTAAAATTTGCTTGCAGGACCTCATCCCTCTTTCTACCTATGTCATTGGTCCCGATATGGACCACGCCCTCTGGCTATTCACCCTCTCCCCCCAGAATGCCCTGCAGCTGCTCGGTGGCATCCTTGACCCTGGCACCAGAGGCAACATACCATCCTGGAGTCATATCTGCGACCGCAGAAACACTTATCTGCTCCCCTGACTATTGAATACCCTACCACTATAGCTCTTCCATTCTTCTTCCTCCCCCCTGTGCAGCTAAGCCACCTGTGGTGCTGTGGACTTGGCTCTGGCTGCACTCCCCAGAGGAACCATCACTCAGAACAGAATACTGGTTGGAGAGCGAGATGGACTCAGGGGACTCCTGCACGACTTGCCTGGTCCTCCTCTTTTATCTGGCGGTCACCCATTCCCTTTCTGCCTGCACACTCTTAAGATGAGGAGAAATTTCTTCACTCTGAGGGTTGTGAATCTTTGGAATTCTCTACTCCAGGGGGCTGTGGCTGCTCAGTCATTAATTATATTCAAGGCTGAGATCGATAGATTTTAGGACACCAAGGGAATCAAGGGATATGGGGATAGTGTGGGAAAGTGGAGTTGAGGTGGAAGATCAGCCATGATCATTGAATGGCGGAGCAGGCTCAAGGGGCCAAGTGGCCTACTCCTGCTCCTAATTCTTATGTTGTTATGTTAATACATGTGTGAAATTGTACACAGTTTTTCTACAAACACAAGCACAATGTGTGCAGTAGTCAACACTGCATTAACTAACCATGTGGGTAAGATCTCCTCTGGTGTCTATAAGTAGTGACATTGGGCCCTAATTTGGCCAGTAGAGATTTCTGGCGAACACACCAGCGGTGCGCCGCTTTTGTACACCGATTAGTGCGGCAAAAATCTTCAGGCCGAGTTTGGCTGCTCCCCAGCCTCTCCTCGATGGTGGCGCAGCGTGGCCACTGGATCCGGGAGTGAAGCCAGGTCCCGCCGGGACCTCTGCACATGCGTGCTGGAGTATGGGCTCCCTCATCGGCGGCCCGCTGAAGGTAGGACTTCTATTTTTTATTTGTTTATTTGTTTATTTATTTATGTATTGATTATGTGGTCCATTTTTCATTTTGCTTTCTGGGTTGCGCAAGATCTCTTGAAACCCCAGTTTAGGTTCACTAAAGAGATTCTGAGCTTTCGCTGAGTTTCAACTGCACATGCATGCAATTTTAGTCGCAGTCAGTAGGATATATCACCGGGAGCAGATCTACACAGTGAGAAAGAACTGTTGACAGTGAAATCCACAAGGATTTCTCCAGGTGATTACTCCTCACCAATAATGCAGGGCTCGGAGTGACGGCCGGTGGGGAGCAGAGCGGAGCAGCGTGGCATCCCCCAGGATTGAGGCTGTTCGGAGCCGGTGGAGCAGCGAGTGAAAGCTGCACACATGTAGCTCACTGACCTCAGGGTCTCGACTCACCGACCTCAGGGCCCCGCTGACTTGCCGACTTCGGAGCCTTGCCGATTCGCCGACCTTTTTATTTGTTATTGATTGATTGCTTATTACTTTGGTCTTGTTGCTTTAGGTGCAGGGTTCCTTCTATTTTTTATTTGTTAAATAATTGCTTATTACTTTTTGTGCTTTGTTTAGTGCTTTGTAAGTCTTGGTGCTAGGTGCAGGTCCTCTCAGCTTCCTTGTATTTTTTATTTGTTATTGAATGCTTATTTTTGTGCTTGTTTAGTGCTTGGTGCTTTAAATGTACTTATCTGCGCTGATTTCTTAACTCTCCGCAAGGGTTTTCTGTGCGGCCACAAGTGGCCACCTACGATGGCTTAAGTTAGTTTGGAGCAACTTTTAGCTGTCCAAACTAGCTTAACTGGCCAAAACAGGCATAGGTGGCTGTTAACGCCCCTTTTTGAAAAAAAAAAGAAACTAAAAAAAAATCCTAACTAACTCACTTACACTGGCGCAAATTAAATGTGCAGAATTGCGATTTTTAAGATGCTCAAAAAAAACGGAGCAACTCTTGGCCAAATTTGGGCCCATTGCAACCATGTTATGAAGATTTTTCTTGTATTTGTGGCAAACTGATAATCCTGTTCTATTAGAATCTGCACAAACTCACTGGAAGTAATGAGCAGTGCAATTATTACAAACACATTTATGATGCTGTGAACTGTAGTGAGCAGAGGATACATAGAAACATAGAAACATAGAAAATAGGTGCAGGAGCAGGCCATTCAGCCCTTCTAGCCTGCACCGCCATTCAATGAGTTCATGGCTGAACATGAAACTTCAGTACCCACTTCCTGCTTTCACGCCATACCCCTTGATCCCCCGAGTAGTAAGGACTTCATCTAACTCCCTTTTGAATATATTTAGTGAATTGGCCTCAACTACTTTCTGTGGTAGAGAATTCCACAGGTTCACCACTCTCTGGGTGAAGAAGTTTCTCCTTATCTCGGTCCTAAATGGCTTACCCCTTATCCTTAGACTGTGACCCCTGGTTCTGGACTTCCCCAACATTGGGAACATTCTTCCTGCATCCAACCTGTCCAAACCCGTCAGAATTTTAAACGTTTCTATGAGGTCCCCTCTCACTCTTCTGAACTCCAGTGAATACAAGCCCAGTTGATCCAGTCTTTCTTGATAGGTCAGTCCCACCATCCCGGGAATCAGTCTGGTGAATCTTCGCTGCACTCCCTCAATAGCAAGAATGTCCTTCCTCAAGTTAGGAGACCAAAACTGTACACAATACTCCAAGTGTGGCCTCACCAAGGCCCTGTACAACTGTAGCAACACCTCCCTGCCCCTGTACTCAAATCCCCTCGCTATGAAGGCCAACATGCCATTTGCTTTCTTAACCGCCTGCTGTACCTGCATGCCAACCTTCAATGACTGATGTACCATGACACCCAGGTCTCGTTGCACCTTCCCTTTTCCTAATCTGTCACCATTCAGATAATAGTCTGTCTCTCTGTTTTTACCACCAAAGTGGATAACCTCACATTTATCCACATTATACTTCATCTGCCACGCATTTGCCCACTCACCTAACCTATCCAAGTCACTCTGTAGCCTCATAGCATCCTCCTCGCAGCTCACACTGCCACCCAACTTAGTGTCATCCGCAAATTTGGAGATACTACATTTAATCCCCTCGTCTAAATCATTAATGTACAATGTAAACAGCTGGGGCCCCAGCACAGAACCCTGCGTTACCCCACTAGTCACTGCCTGCCATTCCGAAAAGTACCCATTTACTCCTACTCTTTGCTTCCTGTCTGACAACCAGTTCTCAATCCACGTCAGCACACTACCCCCAATCCCATGTGCTTTAACTTTGCACATTAATCTCCTGTGTGGGACCTTGTCGAAAGCCTTCTGAAAGTCCAAATATACCACATCAACTGGTACTCCTTTGTCCACTTTATTGGAAACATCCTCAAAAAATTCCAGAAGATTTGTCAAGCATGATCTCCCTTTCACAAATCCATGCTGACTTGGACCTATCATGTCACCATTTTCCAAATGCGCTGCTATGACATCCTTAATAATTGATTCCATCATTTTACCCACTACTGAGGTCAGGCTGACCGGTCTATAATTCCCTGCTTTCTCTCTCCCTCCTTTTTTAAAAAGTGGGGTTACATTGGCTACCCTCCACTCGATAGGAACTGATCCAGAGTCAATGGAATGTTGGAAAATGACTGTCAATGCATCCGCTATTTCCAAGGCCACCTCCTTAAGTACTCTGGGATGCAGTCCATCAGGCCCTGGGGATTTATCGGCCTTCAATCCCATCAATTTCCCCAACACAATTTCCCGACTAATAAAGATTTCCCTCAGTTCCTCCTCCTTAATAGACCCTCTGACCACTTTTATATCCGGAAGGTTGTTTGTGTCCTCCTTAGTGAATACCGAACCAAAGTACTTGTTCAATTGGTCTGCCATTTCTTTGTTCCCCGTTATGACTTCCCCTGATTCTGACTGCAGGGGACCTACGTTTGTCTTTACTAACCTTTTTCTCTTTACATACCTATAGAAACTTTTGCAATCCGCCTTAATGTTCCCTGCAAGCTTCTTCTCGTACTCCATTTTCCCTGCCCTAATCAAACCCTTTGTACTCCTCTGCTGAGTTCTAAATTTCTCCCAGTCCCCAGGTTCGCTGCTATTTCTGGCCAATTTGTATGCCATTTCCTTGGCTTTAATACTATTGCTGATTTCCCTAGATAGCCACGGTTGAGCCACCTTCCCTTTTTTATTTTTACGCCAGACAGGAATGTACAATTGTTGTAGTTCATCCATGCGGTCTCTAAATGTCTGCCATTGCCCATCCACAGTCAACCCCTTAAGTATCATTTGCCAATCTATCTTAGCCAATTCATGCCTCATACCTTCAAAGTTACCCTTCTTTAAGTTCTGGACCATGGTCTCTGAATTAACTGTTTCATTCTCCATCCCAATGCAGAATTCCACCATATTATGGTCACTCTTCCCCAAGGGGCCTCGCACAATGAGATTGCTAATTAATCCTCTCTCATTACACAACACCCAGTCTAAGATGGCCTCCCCCCTAGTTGGTTCCTCGACATATTGGTCTAGAAAACCATCCCTTATGCATTCCAGGAAATCCTCCTCCACCGTATTGCTTCCAGTTTGGCTAGCCCAATCTATGTGCATATTAAAGTCACCCATTATAACTGCTGCACCTTTATTGCATGCACTCCTAATTTCCTGTTTGATGCCCTCCCCAACATCACTACTACTGTTTGGAGGTCTGTACACAACTCCCACTAACGATTTTTGCCCTTTAGTGTTCTGCAGCTCCACCCATATAGATTCCACATCATCCAAGCTAATGTCTTTCCTAACTATTGCATTAATCTCCTCTTTAACCAGCAATGCTACCCCACCTCCTTTTCCTTTTATTCTATCCTTCCTGAATGTTGAATACCCCTGGATGTTGAGTTCCCAGCCCTGATCATCCTGGAGCCACGTCTCCGTAATCCCAATCACATCATATTTGTTAACATCTATTTGCACAGTTAATTCATCCACCTTATTGCGGATACTCCTTGCATTAAGACACAAAGCCTTCAGGCTTGCTTTTTTAACACCCTTTGTCCTTCTAGAATTTTGCTGTACAGTGGCTCTTTTTGTTCTTTGCCTTGGGTTTCTCTGCCCTCCACTTTTCCTCATCTCCTTTCTGTCTTTTGCTTTTGCCTCATTTTTGTCTCCCTCTGTCTCCCTGTATAGGTTCCCATCCCCCTGCAATATTAGTTTAACTCCTCCCCAACAGCACTAGCAAACACTCCCCCTAGGACATTGGTTCCGGACCTGCCCAGGTGCAGACCGTCCGGTTTGTACTGGTCCCACCTCCCCCAGAACCGGTTCCAATGCCCCAAGAATTTAAATCCCTCCCTGCTGCACCACTGCTCAAGCCATGTATTCATCTGCGCTATCCTGCGATTCCTACTCTGACTAGCACGTGGCACTGGTAGCAATCCCGAGATTACTACTTTTGAGGTCCTACTTTTTAATTTAGCTCCTAGCTCCTTAAATTCTTTTCGTAGGACCTCATCCCTTTTTTTACCTATGTCGTTGGTACCAATGTGCACCACGACAACTGGCTGTTCTCCCTCCCATTTCAGAATGTCCTGCACCCGCTCCGAGACATCCTTGACCCTTGCACCAGGGAGGCAACATACCACCCCGTGGAGGCCCAGACCTGTGTGAGAACACCAGCGGCAGGTTGGGGCATAAAAGGAGCGGAGATGGGCAGCCTCGGGAATAGCGTGGAGTACACTTCAGGGAGCAGCGCGAGCTGGTGCAGGAGGGCGACGGCAGAGAAGAGTGATGTCATCAAGGTTCAGGTCGGTGATTGGAGTGTGGGCAGATACAGCGGGAGCGGCGAGGTCGTGGCGAAGGAGCAGCGAGAGACTGTGGAGGGATGTGATCGGGGCCCAGGAGAGGCGTGAGTTCGGGGCCAGGAGCCCAGGAGCAGCACGGGTCAGCCCACACTGCGATATGTGTGCTGGTCTCCAGTCGTCTTGGTTAATCCTTGCCACTGGACCAAGACCACGGCCACCCCATGTTAAAAAAATCCACGCACAGGCATCTTCCACCCTTCAATATGTAGTTCAGGACCTGGAATATTAGGTCCTTCATTGAAACACCTGTGAACTCATCCTTTATTGGTTTGGAAGCAAGTCATCCTCATTTCGAGGGACTGCCTCTGATGATGACCACCCCCCCACCCCCAGACCAGTCTACTGTCAATTTCAGCTCACATTCAAAGGCTCCCTGTGTGAATTCCCCTCCCTTCTTTCTGTCCCTGTGTTGCTCACTCTTTCTTCCAATCTGCAATACATTGGCAATCTTAAATTTAATCTGCCTTTGTCTGTTCAATTCCAACAACAACAACAACAACTTGCATTCATATAGTGCCTTTAATGTAGTAAAACATCCCAAGGTAAAACTTCACAAGACCGTTATTAGACAAAATTTGACACCGAGCCACATAAGGAGATAAGAGGGCAGATGGGGGTCAAAGTATTAGGGGTAGAAATTTGGCTGTTTAGCGCCACCCGTTAGCACCAGAGAGGTTTCAGCACCTGCCGCGAACTTCAATGAAGGTTTAACGGCGGTGCTGTCAGATGGCGCAATACTCGCTAACGCCGCCCACTCGGTGACGTCACCGAATAAGCAACGCCCCCGTACTCCCGCGTTTGCTACATTCACTCTGACGGCTGCCGTAGCACCTGGCGCTGACACTGGCAGGGAAAGCAGTCATTACAGCGATGATCCCGGGGCGGTATTGTCTGGAGAGCAAGGTAAGTGCTGAAATTTAAGTTTTTAAACTTCTATTTATTTGTTGCAGCGTTGGGGAAGTGTGGGCGTAGTTCATTGAAATTTTCACCAAGATTTCTTTTTTCATCATGGTGCTAACGGGTGGCGCTAAACAGCCAAATTTCTACCCCTATTACTTTGACCATCTGCCCTCTTATCTCCTTATGTGGCTCGGTGTCAAATTTTGTCTGATAATGGTCTTATGAAGTTTTACCTTGGGATGTTTTACTACGTTAAAGGCACTATAGTACCACACTACTCTTAGGGCGCTAACGGCGTGGTAGCGCAGAAGGCTTACTCAATTTTTTGGTGCTAGGATGCTGACATCTTTGCGCCTGAAGATGAAAAAAGTACCGAATTTTGGCCCCGTAGGCTTTAAGGAGCTTTTTAAAGGAAGAAAGAGAGGTAGAGAGGCAGAGAGGTTCAGGGAGGGAATTCTAGAGCTGAGGGCCTACGCAGCTGAAAGCACGACATGAAGAGATTTGAAAACATGAGAATTTTAAAAATCGAGGCGTTACTTAACCGGAACCCAAAGTAGGTCAGCGAGCACAAGGGTGATGGGTGAACAAGATGTAAATGCTGCTGTAAAATGTTTATTGCATCAGTCCCCCTCATCAAAATGAAAAACTTCAATCCAAACAACACTGTCAGCTCAGAATTTTCATTCACTGGCTAAAACTGTCTAAAACACCATAAAAATACTTTCCATCACTCATGCATTACTGTCGCTATTTGTAAATTAGGCTGTGCCTGGTTATCACAGTAAACTCTGGGCATTATAGTGCTGCAGGATTCGTGCGAAGGTACAGCTCCTACAATGCGTCTCTCTCATGCACGCAGCTGTTGGGAATTCCCAGAATCGAGGAGATGGTGTCAGCACAAGCTCCAGTTTCAAGATAGAAGGGCAGGCCTACATAAGAAATGGGTGCAGGAGTAGGCCATATGGCCCCTTGAGCCTGCTCCACTATTCAAAAAGATCATGAATGATTTTTTACCACAACTCCACATTCCTGCACTATCCCCAAATCCCTTGATTCCCTCAGTGCCCAAAATTCTATTGAAAATTCCTACAGATGGGTGATGTTTTGGAGACGTGACAGCCTGAGGTGTGATATCTCTGAGAGCACACTTTCAGGTGTGATACTAAGATGTGCACTCGTTGAAAGACTTTTCATGATCTAGATGGCTTGCCACTGTAATGACTACAAAATGAACTCTTCAAAAAAATATGCGAATCCAGCTATGGTTCAAAAGGCAGACATGAAACAATAAGAGGATAAGATAGACTTTTTCACCAAAAAAGACTGTGGCCAGTAACATTGGATGCAAAAGCTGAAAGACGCAGAGACACAGGAAGACCAGTTGTCACCTAGTCAGATGTTGGTACTTTCATCACTCCTGTTATCGTTTCATTTCCTACTCGTATCCTTTGGTCTCCATGAATTACACATCATTCCTTAACTGAGAGAATGAGCAGGCGACTTGCTCCCTCGCTGTTGCCAGTGCTGCTCCTAAAATAGCCAGCAGGAGGTACACAAGAGCGGCTTGAGGTGACCAGATCACCAAGGCTCTTTCCTTCCATGGGGAAAAAAGTGTAGGATTCTGATTCGCCCCTCTTCTAGCAGCATGCTAGAGATTAGGAACTCACCATGTAGAGAATTGCAGGCATTAAATAGAATTTACATCACAGAAACAGACCATTCGGCCCAACTGGTCTATGCCGGTGTTTATGCTCCACACGAGCCTCCTCTCGCCACTCTGCATCTAATACTTTCAGCACCTCCTTCTATTTCTTTCTCCATCATGTACTTATCCAGCTTCCCTTTAATTGCATCTGTGCTATTAGCCACAACAACTCCATGTGGTAGCGAGTTCCAAATCCTCACAACTCTCTGGGTAAAGAAGTTTCTCCTGAATTCCCTATTGGATTTATTAGTGACCAATGGTCCTTGTCATTTTTTTTGGGTGCGCAGGTCTTTAACTGGCTGCACGTCCCATTCAATTATTCGCACATGCTCAATTATTTCCTTTGTAAAGCAGGCGGGGCCTGCAGACTGCTGCACAGCGGTGCAGCTTAACAGGAACATTGTTCGTGGCTATCATATTTATGGTGCCTAGTTTTGAACACCCCCCACAAATGGAAATATCTTCTCTACATCTACCCTATCGAGCCCATTCATCCATTCATCATTTTATAGACCCCTATTGGGTCACCTCTCAGCCTTCTCTTTTCTGGAGAAAAAATTCCCAGTATATTCAGTCTTTCCTGATAGATACAACCTCTCAGTTTTGGCATCATCCTAATATATAATTTTTGCACCTTCTCCAGTGTTTCTACATCTTTTTGTCATACGGAGACCAGAATTGTGCATGGTAGGCGGTAAAATAGCCCCTTTTTTAAAAAAAGACGTCCTGCTGACTCCGGGGCTAATGGGGCAGAACAGAGTTTTTTTTCGCCTGGAGGGGCGGGGGGAGGGGGGGGGGTGGGCGCTACTGGCTCCTGGGAATTTGCCCGGGAGTGTGCGAAGGAGCTGCCATGTCAGTGTTGCACCTTGCGGGTAGCACCCTGGGCCGCCGTGCAACTGGTGATGACATCATTGCCGTGGGTGGCGACCCCTCACCACCCCACACTGACCCCTTACCACCCCATGGGGGAAATTGCCCCGTGGATCACGAGGCTGGCCGACATTCGCTCTCGGGGCGATACTTAAAGGGGAGGGTGCTAGCGCCCCACTATCTTTACTGGTTTGGTGACTCTTGGGTCGGCACCAGTATGGCAGCCGTAGCGTGGTCTGGGCTGCCATCGTGCCATACGCACTCTGAGTGCCGGGCTGCAGGCCCAGTCGCACGTTGACTTTCTGGCCTACTGGAGGTCATTAGAGACCCTGCAGAGTGCGCAGCGGCCTTCCCCTTTAAGTGAAGGGGAGGGGCATTGAAGCATGTCAGCGCTACGTGAAGCAACCATGTAGCGCTTCACTCCCCGCCCTAGTAGTGCCCGGGAAAGGCCCCTAAAGGAAGTGGAGCACGCGAGATTGCACTGCACTTCTTTGAGGAGCGGTAAGCCGAATTCAGCGTTGGGGGTGGGACTTCTGCGCCAGGCACAGAAAGTCCCAGTCCCAGCTGGTTTCCACCCCCAATCGGGGCGCAGGGCAATTTCGTCCCTAAGTGTGGTCCAACCAAGGCTCTATATAAGTTTAACATGCTTTTCAATTGTATTCCTCTAGAAATGAACCCCTGTGATTTGTTTGCATTTTTAAGGCCTTGTTAACTTGCAATGCTCCTTTTAGTGATCTGTGTATCTGTACCCCGAGATCTCTTTGCTCCTCTACCCCATTTAGACTCAGATTTTCCAGTATGTGGCTTCCTTATTTTTCCTACCAAAATACACCACCTCACACTTACCGACTGTAATAGAACATAAGAATTAGAAGCAGGAGTAGGCCATTTGGCCCCTCGAGCCTGCTCCATCATTCAATGGGATCACAGCTGATCTTCTACCTCAATTCCACTTTCCTGCTCTATCCTCAGATCCCTTGATTCCCTTAATATCCAAAAATTTATCGATCTCTGTCTAGAATATACTCAACAACTGAACCTCCATAACCCTCTGGGGTAGAGAATTCCAAAGATTCACCGCCCTCTGAGTGAAGAAGTTTCTCCTCATCTCAGTCCTAAATAGCCGCCCCCTTATTCTGAGACTGTGATCCCTGGTTCTCGATCCCCCAACCAGAGGAAACATCTTCCCTGCATCTATCCTGTCCAGCCCTGTAAGAATTTTGTATGTTTCAATGAGATCACCTCTCATTCTTCTAAACTCTAGAGAATATAGGCCTAGTCTACTCAATTTGTCCACATTGGACAATCCCCCCATCCCTGGAATCAGTCTGGTGAACCTTTGTTGCACTCCCTCAATGGCAAGTATATCCTTCTTTAGGTAAGGAGACCAAAGCTGTACACAATACTCCAAGTGTGGCCTCACCAGGACCCTATATAATTGCAGTAAGACACCTTTACTCTTGTATCAAATCCTCTTGGAATAAAGGCCAATGTACCATTTGCTTTCTTACTTGTTTGCTGTACCTGCATGCTAGCTTTCAGTGATTCGTGTACAAGGACACCCAGGTCCCTCTCAACACCAACATTTTGCAATCACTCACCATTTAAAAAATACCCTGCTTTTCTATTTTTCCTACCAAAGTGAATAACTTCACATTTCTCCGTATTATATTCCATTTGCCTATTCCTACCATTGTCTGGTTATGGTGTGTTGAAGCCCCAATTCACAGCATATGGCACTGCTGCAGAATCTGTTTGTAGCTATGTGGGGTGAATATCTGTGGGGGTTTTCCCGCTTGTCTGCCGTAACTTTGCGGAGCTGTGTAAACCTTGGAGAAAACAATACAGGTATAAGCATTCAGGCCCAACCACAAATCAGGGAGTGCTTCTTTTGATGACTGAAATCTCTATAAAGATATTAGGCTAGAAATTGGCCAGGTTTGTGACCGTTTTTCCGCAAGGGTGAAGAGATATATATATATTTTTTGGTGCTAACCGAGTCGCACAACATTTTACACCCGGGCAGAAATTTTGGCTGTGGTTTTGTGCGGCGCTAAAATTTATTGCCCGCCTGATTTTTTTAAGCATTTTTATGATGTCAATCGATGTGCAACGCTGCGCTATCGCCGCGGGCGGTAAATTCGGCGATATCGCCCGTTTTATCGCCTGCCCGAAAACCCGTGCGGAAAAAACAGTCGGACCCAGGGGGCACCCGAGGCTAACAGCGCCATCTTGAAAACGGAGCACAAGTGCAGTGCATCAAAGGATTTGGAGAAGGAAGGCTGCGTTTAAACACTGAAGTTTTATGTGAGTTTATAGTTTGTTTTAAAGGATATTTAAGGACATATGCTTAAGTGTCGTAAGCTTAAATAAAGGAGACTACAAAAGTATGAGGGCAGAGTTGGCTATAGTGGACTGGGACAATAGACTAAAGAATGGGACGGTTGATGAACAGTGGCAAACATTTAAGGAGATATTTCATAACTCGCAACAAAAATATATTCCAATGAGAAGGAAAGACTGTAAGAGAAGGGATAACCATCCATGACTAACTAAGGAAATAAGAGAGGGTATCAAATTGAAAACAAGGGCATACAATGTGGCCAAGACTAGTGGGAGGCCAGAGGATTGGGAAACTTTTAAAAGCCAGCAAAGAACGACTAAAAAATGATAGTAAGGGAAGATAGATTATGAAAGTAAACTAGCCCGAAATATAAAAACAGATAGTAAGAGTTTTTACAGGTACATAAAAAGGAAAAGAGTGGCTAAAGTAAATGTTGGTCCCCGAGAGACTGAGACTGGGGAATTAATAATGGAGAACAGGGAAATGGCAGAGACGTTGAAAATATATTTTATATCAGTCTTCACGGTAGAAGACAGTAAAAACATCCCAATAGTGGATAATCAAGGGGCTATAGGGAGGGAGGAACTTAATACAATCACTATCACTAAAGAAGTAGTACTCGGTAAAATAATAGGACTAAAGGCGGACAAGTCCCCTGGACCTGATGCCTTACATCCTAGGGTCTTAAAAGAAGTGGCTGCAGAGATAGTGGATGCATTGGTTGTAATCTACCAAAATTCCGTGGATTCTGGGGCAGTCCCAGATGATTGCAAAACCGCAAATGTAAAGCCCCTATTTAAAAAAGGAGGCTGACAAAAATCAGGAAACTATAGACCATTTAGCCTAACATCTGTCATTGGGAAAATGTTGGAGTCCATTATTAAGGAAGCAGTAGTGGGACATTTGGAAAAGCATAATTCAATCAAGCAGAGTCAGCATGGTTTTATGGGGAAGCATGTTTGACAAATTTGCTGGAGTTCTTTGAGGATGTAATGAGCAGGGTGGATAAAGGGAACCAGTGGATGTAGTGTATTTGGATTTCCAGAAGGTATTCAATAAGGTGCCACATAAAAGGTTACTGCACAAGATAAAAGTTCACGGGGTTGGGGGTAATATATTAGCATGGATAGGGGATTGGCTAACTAACAGAAAACAGAGAGTCGGGATAAATGGGTCATTTTTCAGTTGGCAAACAATGACTAGTGGGGTGCTGCAGGGATCGGTGCTGGGGCCTCAACTATTTACAATCTATATTAATAACTTGAATGAAGGGACCGAGTATAATGTAGCCCAATTTGCTGATGATACAAAGATGGGTGGGAAAGCAAATTGTGGGAGGACACAAAAAATCTGCAAAGGAATATAGACAGGCTAAGTGAGTAGGCAAAAATTTGGCAGATGAAGTATAATGTGGGAAAATGTGAGGTTATCAACTTTGGTAAAAAAAATAGAAAAGCAAATTATAAATTAAATGGAGAAAAATTGCAAAGTGCTCAGTACATAGGGACCTGGGGGTCCTTGTGCAGGAAACACAAAAAGTTAGTATTGTAAGTGGTTTCCCTTAGGTGTTTTTGACACACCCCCATGTTACAATAGTTCTAGGCCCGGCAGTGATTACTGTACTGAACAGATGAATGAGTCACGGACAAATACCTCGGTCTCAACCGTGAATGCTTTATTAAAGCTACCTCTACAAAGCAAAACTACAAGTAAACACAGTGACGATGTCGCATAATCCAATACCCTGGCATGTCTAAACCGCCCCATCGCGAATTACCCAACGTCTAAACCCTCTGCTCAGATCCACAGTGTACCCCAAAATCTGTACCCCTATGGTCCTTGCAGCAAAACCTGCCCACTAAAACCCTTCTAAGGCTTGATTGGGAGAACACACGACATCTCCTCACACAGTGGCTGTGATCAGGGATGCGTGGGCAGGGATGATGCTCACCAATTTGTTGGTTTACTCACTGCTTCTCCTGGTGAAAACGTGTCGCTTCTGGTTCCGTACTGACTATGGTTTCTTCTCTCTGTTCCAGACGGAGTGCCCGGCCTTGTAGAGGTGAAGCAAGCGAGAGTGTCATGTATTCAACTATCATTGTAACCCATGTATAAGCTGACCTAAGTTGTACACCTTGAGAACATTGACCACAGAGGGCGAACTTGTGGGAGTCACTCCTAACCTGGACTTTCCGGCATAAAAGGGGAAACTCCACCCACCTTCAGTCACTTGAGGTCTTGGCAATAAAGGTGACTGGTCACAGAGTGACCCTCTCTCAAGTATGGGTCTCGTGTGCATTTATACTGTATAGTAAGGACATATCATTGGCGACGAGAAACTGGGATTTAAAACACGCGAGCATGGCCACTAGCAGCACAGAAGAGAGGTACTGTGTTGGTGATGATTGGGACGACTTTATTGAGAAACTACAGCAAAGTTTTGTCACCAAGGAATGTTTGGGACAAGGTTTGGCCGACAAACACAGGGCTCATCTCCTGATGGTTTGTGGATCCAGAACGTACACCCTGATGAAGGACCTTCTAGCGCCAGAGAAGCTAGCGGACAAGACGTTCGAAGGGCTCAGTAAGTTGATCGGGGAACACCTTAAACCAGCGAGCAGCATGCACATGGCGAGACACCGGTTTTACACGCACCGGCGGTGAGAAGGGCAAAGCGTTCCAGACTTCGTGACAGATCTCTGGCGACTGGTGAGCCAGTGTAAGTTCCCAGATGCACGCAGGGCGGAGGTGCTGCGAGACTTCTTTATTGAGGGTATTGGGCACGCTGGGGTTTGCAGGAAACTGATGGAGGCCATAGACTTGATCTTTGAAGTGGCGGCTCTGATAGCCCAGACAATTATCTCAGGAGAGGAAGAGACCAGAATGATTTATGGCAAAAATCTTGGCTCAAATGCGGCAAACGACTAGGGAGTAAACATTGTTAACGCGGCACACAGTTCTCTAGGCAGACAAGGGCTATCGGACATGCCTCAGCATGCAGTTGAACCCAAAGGGGGAATTCAACAGAGACAATGGCTAGTTGAACAGCGATTCTTGCCATCGCAATGGACAATGTGACCAGTAATGGGGTCATCAACACCTATTAATGGTGCGCTTAAGGACACTTACAGAGACAGTCAGAGACGATCGACTGGTAATGGACCTTTTGTTTCCAACAATGGGGCCTCCAGCTCATGCTGGAGGTGTGGAGGCAAACACCCAGCCAGAGCTTGCAGTTATCAGCAATATACCTGCAGAAACTGCAACGTTAGTGGTCACTTGGTGCGTATGTGCAGGAAGCCTGCAGCTAGGTTGATGTACAAGGAGGACGGGCCCGCTGTAAGCCCTATGAGGCCAAATGAATACTGGGGGAAATCGCTGGAAGCTGAAGTTCAGCGAGTTCATGTGGAGCACATATACAGTTCATATAGCAGGACGCCACCGATAATGATGCAAGTGCTCCTCAATGGCATCCCAGTATTAATGGAGCTAGACACGGGGGACAGCCAATCCTTGATGAGTATCAAACAGTTCGAAAGGTTGTGGGTGTCCAAGGCCAGGAGGCCAAAATTATTGCCGATTGATGCACTGCTACGGACATATAGAAAGAAGATAACGGTAGTCGTGACCCACAAAGATTCGGAGAACAGGTTGCCACTCTGGATTGTCCCGGGGGACGGTCCCGCACTACTGGGGAGGAGTTGGCTTGCTGTCATGAACTGGAAATGGGGCGATGTCAATGCAATTTCTTCTGTGGAGCGAGTATTATGCTCACATGTCCTGGACAAATTTGACTAATTATTTCAACCCGGCATCGGCACATTCATGGGGACCAAGGTAGTGATTCACATAAATCCGGACGCCAGGCCAGTACACCACAAGGCCAGAGCGGTACCGTACGTGATGCGGGAAAAGATAGAATGCGATTTGGACCACCTGCTGAGGGAAGGCATCATCTCGCCAGTCGAATTCAGTGACTGGGCGAGCCCGATCGTGCCGGTGCTCAAGGCAGATGGATCGGTCAGGATATGTGGCGATTACAAGGCCACCATCAATCGGGTGTCACTCCAAGACCAGTAACCGCTACCGAGAGCCGAAGACTTCTTTGCGACGCTATCTGGTGGCAAACATTTTTCAAAATTGGACCTGACCTCAGCTTACATGACCCAGGAGCTGACGAGTGAGTCGAAGAAGCTGACCACCATCACAACACACAAGGGGTTGTTTGAGTATGACAGATGTCCGTTCGGGATTCGTTCGGCCGCCGCAATCTTTCAGCGAAATATGGAAAGCCTTCTCAAGTCGATTCTAAGGACGTTGGTTTTTCAGGACGACATCCTCATCACGGGTCGCAATACTGAAGAACACCTCCACAACCTGGAGGAGGTGCTACGCAGACTGGACCGGGTAGGGCTGCGACTGAAGAAGGCGAAGTGTGTCTTCTTAGCTCCAGAGGTAGAATTCCTGGGGAGGAGGGTAGCAGCAGACGGGATCAGACCTACTGCGTCCAAAACGGAAGCGATCCAGAGAGCACCCAGACCCCGAAACACGACGGAGCTGCGTTCGTTCCTGGGGCTCCTGAACTATTTTGGCAATTTTCTTCCCAAATTGAGCACGCTGTTAGAGCTGCTACACGTGCTCCTACGCAAAGGTCGCGATTGGGTCTGGGGGACTGCCAGGAAAGGGCTTTTGATAGAGCACACAATTTGTTATGCTCCAACAAACTGTTAACGTTATATGACCCGTGTAAGAAACTAGTTTTAGCGTGCGATGCGTTGTCCTATGGGATCGGGTGTGTGTTGCAGCATGTGAATGCCAATTGTCAGTTACAGCCGGTAGCTTATGCCTTCAAAAGTCTGTCCCAGGCAGAAAGGGGCTACAGGATGGTAGAAAAGGAAGCGCTAGCATGTGTATATGCAGTAAAAAAAATGTACCAGTGCCTGTTTGGCAGGAACTTTGAGCTGGAGACAGATCACAAACACCTAACGTCCCTTTTGGCCGACAACAAGGCCATAAATGCGAATGCATCGGCCCGCATACAGAGGTGGGCACTTACGTTAGCCGTTATGACTACACTATTCGGCACAGACCGTGCACCGAAAACTGTGCCAATGCACTCAGCAGGCTCCCACTAGCCACCACTGGAGGGGCAACTGAGCGTGATGCTGAGATGGTCATGGCTGTTGAAGCTTTCGAAAGCGAAGGCTCACCTGTGACAGCCTGTCAGATTAAAGTCTGGACAAATAAAGACCCGCGACTGTCTTTAGTTAAGAAATGTGTCCTGAATGGGGACTGGGCAGCTACGTATGGGGCATGCCCTGAGGAGTTTAAACCGTTTCATAGGCGCAAGGATGAATTCTCGATTCAGGCCGATTGCCTACTGTGAGGAAACCGAGTAGTCATGCCCCAGAAGGGCAGAGAGGTGTTTATGAGAGAACTTCACAATGAGCACCTGGGCATTGTCATGATGAAGGCAATTGCCAGGTCACACGTTTGGTGGCCAGGGATAGATGCAGACATGGAACTTTGTGTTCGCAGGTGCAACACGTGTGCTCAGCTGGGCAACGCACCCAGGGAAGCCCCCCTTAGCCCCTGGTCCTGGCCCGCCAAGCCATGGTCACGCATCCATGTGGACTACGCAGGTCCTTTCATGGGAAAAATGTTTTTGGTTGTAGTAGACGCCTACTCTAAATCGATTGAGTATGCCATTTTAAATTCAAGCACATCCTCTGCCACGGTAGAAAGTCTACGGGCAATGTTCGCCGCCCATGGTCTACCAGACGTCTTGGTCAGCTACAATGGCCCATGCTTCACAAGCCCTGAATTCCAGGACTTCATGGCAGGCAATGGAATCAACCATGTCAGAACGGCACCAATCAAGCCGGCCTCAAACGGCCAGGCGGAACGAGCAGTGCAGATAATCAAACAGGGGATGCTCAGAATCCAAGGGGGTTCCCTACAAAGCTGCTTATCACGCCTCCTGTTGGTCAATAGATCCCGACCACACACGCTCACAGGGGTTCCACCCGCAGAGTTGCTAATGAAAAGGATGTTCAAAACCAGGTTATCCCTTATACACCCTGCTATGAAAGAAATTGTTGAGAGCAGGTGTCAGTCACAATGTGACTACCATGACAGGAATGCGAGGGCACGATGTATTGATGTCAATTACCCTGTTTTTGTCCTTAATTACGCTGCAAGGGCCCAAATGGCTTGCAGGCACTGTGATTGCCAAAGAGGGAAATAGGGTTCTGGTAGTTAAACTTACCAATGGACAAATCTGCCACAAACACGTGGATCAAGCTAAAAGGAGGTTCAGCAACCCCATAGAAGAAGCAGAGGAAGAACACGGCATAGAGTTTACTCCACCACAGGTGACCGAACACCGGAACCAAGTGGAGGAGAGCCCAGTCACTGTGGGCAGTCCGGACAGGCCTGAGGCACCGCAAACAGGAGACACTCAGGCCAGCGCCCAACAATCGGAGCCCCAACTCAGGCACTCTACAAGGGAGCGTAAACCATCAGAGAGACTTAACCTGTGATCCCAATAAGACTTTGGTGGGGAGGTGCTGTCATGTATTCAACTATCATTGTAACCCATGTCTAAGCTGACCTTGAGAACATTGACCACAGTGGGTGAACTTGTGGGAGACACTCCTAACCTGGATTGTCCGGTATAAAAGGGGAAGCTCCACCCATCTTCAGTCTCTTGAGGTCTTGGTAATAAAGGTGACTGGTCACAGAGTGACCTTCTCTCAAGTATGGGCCTCGTGTGCATTTATACTGTATAGTAAGGACATATCAGAGAGCAAAAGAGAGAGAGAGCTATGGCCATGTGGTCACTTTTTATATCCAAAGTCTGTTTACCTTTTCTGGCCCAATAAAGTTTTCCTTGTTTTGAGGCTTCTGTCTGAGTGGCCCATGTGTATTCCAGTGATGGCTGGTGATGGGGTTTTGCTTCCAACCGGTTCTGCTTTCCCGCCTCTCGGGGTTATCTCATTCCAGGTAATGGCTTGATCACTGACCAGTTCACATTGCTTAACAATGAACCCTCCATCTTTGCCCATTACCTGTGATGTGTTGCCTTCTCCTGGCCATTGTAACTTCCCAGACCACCCCCGCCCATCAGATGTGGATTTCGAATACAACATGGAAAAGTCCCTGGGCCCCTCCTACAACAGGCTGCCAGCTTTTTTCTGCAGTGAGAAATATTAAAACGCAATGTCCAGATATCCAACAATCCTTGGGGAGCTGATGATTACAGTTCCCCCTATGATATTTCAAGAGTCCTTCTCGAACATAGAAACAGAAACATAGAAACACAGAAAATAGGTGCAGGAGCAGGCCATTCGGCCCTTCAAGCCTGCACCACCATTCAATATGATTATGGCTGATCATTCAACCTCAGTACCCCACCCCAGCCTTCTCCATACCCGCTGATCCCTTTAGCCGTAAGGGCCACATCTAACTCCCTTTTGAATATGTCCAACGAACTGGACTCAACAACTTTCTGTGGCAGAGAATTCCACAGGTTCACAACTCTGAGTAAAAAAGTTTCTCCTCATCTCGGTCCTATATAGCTTACCCCTTATCCTTAGGCTGTGTCCCCTGGTTCTGGACTTCCCCAACATCGGGAACATTCTTCCTGCATCTAACCTGTCCAATCCCGTCAGAGTTTTATATGTTTCTATGAGATCCCCTCTCAGTCTTCTAAATTCCAGTGAGTATAAGCCTAGCCGATCCAGTCTTTCCTCATATGTCAGACCTGCCATCCCGGGAATCAGTCTGGTGAACCTTCGCTGCACTCCCTCAATAGCAAGCACGTCCTTCCTCAGATTAGGAGACCAAAACTGCATACAGTACTCAAGGTGTGGTCTCACCAAGGCCCTGTACAACTGCAGTAAGACCTCCCTGCTCCTATACTCAAATCCCCTCACTATGAAGGCCAGCACACCATTTGCTTTCTTTACTGCCTGCTGTACCTGCATGCCTATCAACGTCTGCTGGTGAGCAAGCATCGTGGTTCCCAACCAATCCTATCCCTTTTACTTTTAAAACATGCCGAATATACATCCCTGAAATACAACTGTGCACTGCACTGTTACCATATATATACAGAAAGTTACATTCAAGGTTCATTAACTATGGCCTCCCACTGACTTCTCTTTTTACAAGAAATACACAACAGGTATATCACAATCAAAAACTGTTTAATGACGAGAGCATGTGAGCATATTCGGATCCACGGAGGAACCTCCACACTTAAACCAAGGTCCCACCAGGGCGGGGAATTTATCCCTTTTAATTCTTTCCCCTGTGTCCCGGTTTGTCTGTTCCAGTGTGAAGTAATGTTTTTGGGATAGCTCGACTGTTATGGATGCAATAAAGGTACAAACTGATTACTGTTAAACTGAACAAGGTACAACCTTGGCTCTGCTTTATTACGGCCCAAAGTGCCTGACTCACAAAATTGCTGGCCTTTTATACCAGAGCAGCATCATGTGCGTGCTGCTCAGTGGCCTCCAACAATGACACCATCTGGTGGCTACAAACAGCATGTACATACATGACAATACCCTCCTCTGAGATCTTATCACAGTCTTTTACATGTTGAGACGGTCCGGTGCTTTACGCTCCCCGGTTGACCGTCTCAGTTCGATTCCGGCCTTGGGTGAATGTGCGGAGTCTGTTGTGGCTGGTGGCTGGATGGCTGACTTGTTGGGGGTGGCAGTGGCCATGTCAGGAATTGTAAGTCCATTTTTATTGAACAAGTCCGTGATGGAAATTCCGGGTTCAGTGATGACCCTTGAGTCCACTGAAGGCTACTGGTAGGTTGTTGGTCGTCGACGTTTCTTCGTCCGACTGCTCTGTGTGCCTCAGCTTTGTTTGATCCATGTGTTTCCTGCAAGTTTGCCCATTCTTGAGATTAATAACAAATACTGTGTTGCCCTCCTTGGCCATGACGTACCAGTGATCCATTTGGGACACTGACCATAATTCAGCACATAAACAGGATCATTCACAGAAATTGTGCGTGACACAGTTGCGCGATCATCGTACCCTTGTTGACTGTCTTCTGTATTCAACATAATTACTTAAGTCCGGGTGTACAAGAGATAACTTGGTCTTAAGACCTCTTTTTATCATGAGTTCAGCAGGCAAGACCCCTGTGAGTGTGTGGGGTCTTGTCCTGTAACTCAGCAGTTTGTAACAAGTGGGTCTGCAGTGACACTTGGGTTACTCTCCTCGTGCTTTGCTTGATAATTTGTACTGCACGTTCTGCTTGCCCGTTGGACGCAGGCTTGAATAGTGCTGACCTTACATGTTTTATGCCGTTAAGTTTCACAAACTCCTGAAATTCCTGACTGGTGAAGCACGACCCATTGTCGCTCACCACTATGTCAAGCAGACCATGTGTCGCGAACATGACATTGAGATTCTCTATGGTTGCCGTGGACGTACTGGATGACATGATTATGCATTCTATCCATTTCGAATAAGCATCCACCACCACTAAAAACATCTTGCTCAGGAAGGGACCTGCAAAATCTACATGGATCCTGGACCAAGGTTTGGATGACCATGACCACAGGCTCAGCGGCGATTCCGCTGATGCTTTGCTGAGCTGCATGAAGGTGCCGCTCAGAATCAATTCCTGGCCACCATACGTGACCTGGGGACCTGGCGATGGCCTTCATCATCATTATACCAGGATGTGTGCTGTGTAACTCATGCACAAATTTCTCTCTCCCTTTCTTAGGCATTACAACTCGATTGCCCCAAAATATGCAATCTGCTTGAATAGACAGTTCGTCCTTGCGACGAATGTACAGTTTGGCCTCCTCGTACATTTGCTTAGGTATGGCAGATCAATCCCCTTTGAGGATGCAACCCTTTACCACCGATAATATCGGGACCTGGCTGGTCCAGGTCTTAACTTGTTGAGCCGTGACAGGGGTACCTTCACTCTCAAAAGCATCCATGATTAACATTAGATCCGCCGGTTGTGGCATTTCCACCTCCGGTGTGGGCAACGGCAACCAGCTCAAAGCCTCGGCACAATTCTCTGTGCCAGGTCTGCGGCGAATGACATAATCATAGGCAGATAATGTCAGCGCCCACCTTTGGATGCGGGATGAGGCGTTGGTATTGATACCTTTGCTCTCGGAAAACAACAAAATGAGAGCGGCTTGTGATCAGTCTCTAATTCGAACCTCAGACCGAACAGGTATTGATGCATCTTTTTAACACCGTACTCACATGCTGAAGCTTCTTTTTTGTATCATACTGTAGGCTCTTTCTGCTTTAGACAAACCTTTGAATGCATACGCGACAGGTTGAAGTTTCCCCGACTCATTGGCTTGTTGTAACACGCAACCAATTCCATATGACGATGCGTCACAGGCCAAAACTAAACGTTTACATGGGTCATAATGTACCAGCAGCTTGTTCGAGCAAAGCAGATTGGTGGCTTTCTCAAAAGTTCTGTTTTGCAATGTGCCGCACACCCAGTTGTTGCCTTTTCTCAATAGCATGTGCAGTGGTTCTAGTAAGGTGCTCAATTTAGGTAGGAAGTTACCAAAGTAGTTGAGTAGACCCAGGAACGAATGCATGTTCTGCGGCTTGGGTGCATTCTTGATGGGTTTGGTTTTCACGTCAGTAGGTCTGATGCCATCAGCAGCGATTTTCCTCCCGAGGAATTCGACCTCCGGTGCCATGAAGACACACTTCGAGCGTTTAAATCTGAGTCCCACTCTGTCCAAACGCAGTAGAACCTCTTCCAGGTTGTTCAGATGTTCCTGGCATCACGACCGGTGATCAGGATGTCATCTTGGAACATGACGGTTCTGGGACAGACTTCAGTAAACTTTCAATATTCCTCTGGAATATTGCTGCAGCCGAGCGAATTTCAAACGGGCAGCTGTGGTAAATAAACAGTCTTTTGTGCACGTAAGTCTCTTCGACATCTCGACCAATTGCTACGTCATATAGGCCGACTTCAAGTCCAGTTTTGTGAACGACTTCCCTCCGGCTAGCATCGCAAACAAATCAGCCTTCGGTAACAGGTACTGATCTTGTTTCGAAACCCTGTTGATCGCAACCTTGTAGTCTTCACAGATTCTGACTGTGCCATCACTTTTCAGCACAAGAACAATGGGGCTGGCCCATTCATTAAATTCGATCGGTGATATGATCCCTTCATGCTGGAGTCCGTCCAGTTCAATTTTGTCCTTCTCCCTCATCATATACGCCACTGCCCGAGCTTTATGATGGATGGGTCTTGCATCTGAGCCCACGTGGATCCCATGAAGTTGCCGATACCCGGTTCGAACAGCGAGGGGAACTTGTTCAATACTTGGGCACATGTATCTTCCTCCAGCGACAACGCCTTTGAACGATCATGAACGAGAGGGCATTTAATAAGCCATGGGATACTAAGACTATGAGGCCCAGGCTGAGCCCTGTTAACGCCAATTCGCATCTGATTTTCTCCAACCAGCTCCTGCTGAGCAGCGTTGGGCCATTACCTGGAACAATCCACAGCGGTAATTCATGAACCACACCATTACACCATACATTAATTTGTGCACTGCCAATCACCTTTATCAGTTCTTTGGTGCACAGCTTGGCGTTAACAGGGCTCAGCCTGGGCCTCACAGTCTTAGTATCCCACAGCTTATTAAATGCACTCTCGTTCATGATCGATTGACCCGTCCCTGTGTCCAGTTCTATCGATACCGGTATCCCGTTAAACTTCACATTAATCAAATTTGGTTTACCCTTGGTTAGGAAAGAGTACAGTCCATACACTTCCTCCTCTGGCATCTCGGATTGCATATACGGATCCGCGCTAGTCTGACTCTCATCCTCCACGTTGTGTGTCACAGTTCGCTTGCTCATCTGCGGACATTTGCGCTGGAGATGCCCCACTCTCAGACAGCCTTTGCAACTATATTGCTTAAATCAGCACTGCTGGTGCTGATGATTTCCCCAACACAGAGAAATCGGATACATTCCCACTGGCGGACTTTGGGCAGCCACAAACTTCGCGAACACAGTCGGATAGGCCCTGCCATGTGCCGCTCTGCCGAACGCCGAATCAATTGTATTTACAGCACTTGCCGAGGTTCAGTTCTTCACCGATATTTGCTTTAAACTCCTGTCCGTCGTTATACCTGATTGAGTGATCTGGATGGCCCTTTTTAAATCCAACTCCTACACCACCAGAAGTTTGCGCAGGATCACCTTGTGGTTGATACCGATAACAAAGAAGTCCCGCAGCATGTCTGCTAACACCGTCCCGAACTTACACGGTCCCGCTAGACGTCTCAGGTCAGCAACGAATTCCGCCGCGCTCTGGCCCTCCGATCGAACGTGTGTATAAAACCTGTATCTCGAGATGATGATGCCATCGTCTGGCTTGAGATGCTCCCATACCAATGTACACAACTCCTCGTACGTTTTCTCTGTTGGATCACTAGGCATGAGTAGATTCTTTATCAGACCGTAGACCTTTGTCACACGTTCAATTGGAGGGCCAGAGCGCGGCGGAATTTGTTGCCGACCTGAGACTTCTAGCGGGACCGTGCAAGTTCGGGACAGTGTTGGCAGACATGCTGCGGCACACAGTGAGGAACACGGCCCGGTGCCGATCTGCATCATCGACCCCCCTCATTTTGTTGGCCGCGAAGTACTGGTTCAAACGGTTCACTAAGTCTTTCCAAACTTCTCCCTCCACGAATCGCTCTAAAAATCCATTCGTGCTCATTTTGCAAACAAAGGTTCTTGTATTTTTGTCACCAAATATTATGTATGCAATAAAGGTTCAAACTGAATACTGTTTAACTGAACAAGGTGCACCCTTGGCTGGGCTTTATTACGGCGCAAAGTGCCTGACTCACAAAATGGCTGGCCTTTTATACCTGAGCAGCACCATGTGCATGCTGCTCAGTGGCCTCCAACAATGATACCATCTGGTGGCTACAAACAGCATGTACATACATGACATCGACGGCCTTTAATAATGTTGTTAGGTGTTCCGGCAGAAAAGGAATCTGATACCTGAACTGGGTAATGTACTGTTGCAGGTTCGGGATCATGTCGTTTACCGTAATGTATACCGTGGATGGCTCTGAGATCGGAATAATAAGTACCTGTGTCACTTGAACTTCGGCTTCGGGTTTGAAACAGAAAGTGCTGTCGGTGACTGGACACCAAGTGTCCCGGTGCACTCGATACCGGTCCACTGCCATGGTTACGCAGTATGTCCTGTTGCCCGCATATGCTACTTGAGGTGGAATACGGCTCTGGGCCATCACCTCCATGGCGCAATTGATGGAATCTCGACTCTCGGATTTAAACCCGCAATCTGGCCGATCGAACGCGTTCAAATGCTGGGGACACAATATGACGTGTGCACCCCTGCTCTGGCACCCCTTGAGGTCAGTGTTGGTCATGGCATGCTCCCATTTATAGCAAATGGTGGGACCGCATACTGCACGTACACCCCTTCCTGTATGACCCCAATGTTCTCCACCCTGTATACCGACACTGGTTGTGATGTCCCGCCCATTACCGGCATACACAACACTATCCCATGATTGTGTGGTTGGACCGACTGCAATCCACTGGGACTGTGTAGGCTTCGGAGACTAGACGGAGCTGACATGGGCTCATCGAATTACAATACGGGCTGAGCGCTGCGAGGTGCCGGTTGCTGATCCATGATGGGACGCGACCTTGCTGGAGGTCCTCTAAATTACTGCGCCCCTCGCTCAGCAACCAGGCACCGTACAATACGTACACTTCGTTTCATGCTGCCTGCGCCGAGGCATTCCTGTCCTCCCGTATTACTGCAGTTACAGACTTTGTGTGTGTCTCCAGCTCTGCGATAACCTCCTTTAAATGGACAGTCATTGTCTGGTCCTCCTCTAACTCCGACCCTACCACTGCGTTCCCTTCCCCCAGGATTTTCCACAGCTGGTCCTTTAAACCTCTGATCTGCAGCTGCACATCATCCATACTGTTGACGAGGGATGTACCCACGCTAAACACCGTAGCGACATTGAGCACCCCTCGCCTCTGCCTCCCCGGACCAACGTTATCCCTCACTCCCATATCGTACAATCTTTCCCGACTCACATCCCCGTAACTGAGTTCAAAGAACTGGCGGAACATTTCTTTAATGAGCGCCTCATACAGCTGCTCAGTTTCTTTTGGACACCACTCGGGCAGATGTTTAAAATGACTGACGCGACCGTGTACTGCACCCCCTGGAATAAAACCTTTCCAGTCGGGACTAAAACTAAACCATTCCCTGGGCCTGGTGTGGTGGCGGGACACCTAACTTCTGTCGCCTGTACCAGTGGGGCTGTGGGCAGGGGCTTCCTCTTGTGTGCTACAAGCTCCGTGGCATTTATTGTATTTGGAGGGTCTGGGATCACACAAGAGTCCATACTCCAATCCCATCTGATCCCAGCCCCGGCGTCCTGCCATTGCCTCCAAAAGGCAATCGACACACCCACTGGGCAGATCCACTCCGAGCCCCACATACACACATAAATTCCCTGTTCCTCCTTCCACCACTTGTCCCAGCACACTTCCACTCCCCCCTGTGTCCCCGTAATCTGTCAGTACGTATTGTTCCCTAGTCGTTCCCAGTCCGCTGTCTGGTTCCCCGTGTCCTGACTCAATTTCCTGAGCCACCACCACCATCCCAGAGGAACGTGTCCCTTGCACTTCAAGCATACGCGCTAGTCCTCAGTTATGTAAGTGGTTTCCCTGAGGTGTTTTCGACGCACCCACGTTACACTAGTTCTACACCTGGGAGTGATTACTGTACTGAACAGATGAATGAGTCAAGGACAAATACATCGGACTCAACCTGTAATGCTTTATTAAAGCTAAATACACTCTTGCACCCAGTAAAACCACATACACCCTGGTGTGTAAAACAAACAAATGCAGTACAATACACAGTGTGGCCTGTCTAACAAGCCCCTAACGCGAAGTACCCCAACGTCTAAAATACCTCCCCTGTTAACCCCTAAGAATTTGGTTGGGAGAACGCACGATACCACCTTAAACGATGTGTGTGCAGAAATACTCATCGATTTCACTGACTTACTCGCTGCTTCTGCTGATGAAAAGGTGTCTCTTCTGGTTTCTTCTCTCCGTCACAATACGGAGGGTTGGATTCTTGTAGGGGCGAAGCAACGAGGCAAGAGAGAGAGCTGAGTCCACTTGGCAGGCTTTTATACCCCAAGTTATTTTGCCTTTTCAGGCTGAATAAAGTTTGTTTCGAGGCTTCCTGTGGGTGTGTCTTCTGCTTTTACCCAATAAAGTTCCTTGTTTCAAGGCTTCCTGTGTTTGAGTCCAGTGATGGGTTTTCACTTCCAGGCAGTCTGGACTTAATGGCTCTCTATTGTTCTGGTAACTCATCCAGGTAAGCACTGATTGACGAGGTCATCTTGCCTAACAATGGACTCCATTAGCCCACCTCCTGCATGTTGGCCATTCACATTCCAGACTCCCTGCCCATCATTCTAAGTCCAACATGGAGCTACACCTGGGCCTTTCCAACAAACAGCTTCCAGCTTTCTTTCTATGGTGAGAAAAATATTAAACGCAATGTCCAGACAATGTCCAATAAAGCTGCGTGCTTCACGGGAGCTGGGCCAGTGTCCCAGTGGAAATGCAGGAAGAGATAAAGCCGTTCCAGCGTCGCAAAGCTGAAATGTCAATACAGGCAGACTGCCTTCTGTGGGGCAATCGTGTAGTGATTCCCAAGAAGGGCAGAGACACCTTCATCATTTGAAAGTTTGACCCGAAACACCCTGCTCCCCTCTTTGGCCACGACAGTGCTGGGAAGCCACTTGGGACCTTGTCCATAATTCAATACAAATACAGGATCATTGATTTCAATCTCGCGTGACACATTTGCCCTAGCATGGTATGTACTTTGTTGAAGCCGCCTGCTCTCTACCTGTTCATGTAGATCAGGGTGAACTAACGAGAGCCTTGTCTTAAGTGCTCTTTTCATGAGCAGTTCAGCAGTTGGGATCCCAGTGAGCGAGTGGGGTCTCGTGCGGTAGCTAAGCAGGACTCGGGATAGGCGAGTCTACAGCGAGCCTTCAGTTACCCTCTTCAAGTCTTGCTTGATGGTTTGCACTGCTCTCTCTGCCTGACCAAGTTCTCGGACTTCGCCCTAATCTGGGGAAAACTCTTTGACACTAGGATCCTGAGCCAATGGTTCCTTGGCTCCCCCTGCAACTGCGCTCGGTCCAGTATTCCCCAACAGGCTTTATTATAGACCGGCCAGAGCCGGTCCTCAAAAGCCTGAGGTGCTTCCCCAGCCAGTTGCTGCGTCCTTTCCACCCTGGAAAATGGACTACCTTGGGCGTGACCCATGGCTCTTAGGATTTCCTCCTTTAAGCCCTCTATGGTTCCCTGCCCTCTCTTGCTTTCGGCAGATAGGACCTAATACATCTTCCCCACCAGGGAAAATAATAGCAGCTTGTGAACCTCTACTTCTTTGCACCCATTAATCCCTCCCACCTCCGTGAAGTGGACCGATGGATCTCCTTCGTTGGTAAGCTTGGGTACCCCTGAAATCATATTTTGCAACTGTGGGGTTGTGAATGGGACCACAAAATCGCTTTGCAGCGCCCCCTGACCTTGGCTGTCTACGGGCGCACCGTATTTCTGCTGCCGTATGGGATGCATGAGTCTGGGCGCCTCTGGCGGAAGTCGTGTGTCCTGTCTGGCTCCCAATACTCATTGTCTTCCCCTTCCTCTTCCCAGTCCACCCGGACTCCCCCCGGGGCCATTCAGCAGACCATTTCTTTGGCCTTGGATAGAGCGTGGGTCAAGCTTTGGATTTTCTCTTGGCAGGGCCCGTGATTCCCACTTTCAAAACCCTTACTGGTGGTTACCCTATACGCTGTCTTAATATCCTTCAGTTGCCCCTCCAGCCTGTTTACTTTACTCGCTAGACGAGCGGTCTCCTCCCATGCGACCTGCTCATTGAGCTTGGTGTTACGGGAGGTTTCCTCCTGAGTTTGCCTCTCTTGCTTTTCCTCTCGCAACTCAACTCACTCGTTCCTACCACGGCCTTTGTGGCTGACTGCTCCTCGGACTCCTTGAGCTCTGCCTTATGCCTACCAACCTACTCCCTAAGCAGTTGGACTTGCTTCTGTAGACACAGGAGCCAGATGGCCTTTTCTTTTGCCTTTCTATGCTCCATACTCCCCGTCCACTCAGTGGCTTTGTCCTCCAGACTCTCAGCCCACAAAAGGTCTAATACCCATTGTTGTGTTACGTTAACTTTTCCAAAGATATATGAGGAAATCCTATCCCCCATTGCCGATCTCTTGGCCTTAATATCTTCCATAACTCTCTGTTCAGTACACCCAGGTCCTGCCGCGGTCACCAGTTTCTGCAAGTGGTTTCCTTTAGTGTTTTTGATGCACCCCCATGTTACAATAGTTCTAGACAGTAGTACAATAGTACTAAACAGATGAATGAGTCACGGACAAATACCTCGGTCTCAACCGTCAATGCTTTATTAAAGCTACCTCAACACAGAAAAACTACAAGTAAACACAGTGACGATGTAGTACAATCCAATACCCTAACGTGTCTAAACTGCCCCTATTGCGAAGTACCCAACATCTAAACCCTCTGCTCGGATCCACAGTGTACCCTGAATCTGTACCGACCAGCTGGGCATACCCCTATGGTTCTTGCAGCAAAACCTCCCCACTAAAACCTTTCTAAGGCTTGGTTGAGAGAACACACAACACCTCCTCACACAGTGGCTGTGATCTTAAAGATGCGTGGGCAGGGATGATGCTCACCGATTCGTTGGCTTACTTGCTGCTTCTCCTGGTGAAAACGTGTCTCTTGTGGTTTCTTCTCTCCGTCCCACACAGAGTGCTCGGTCCTTGTCGAGGTGAAGCAAGCGAGAGCAAGAGAGAGAGAGATATGGCCATGCGGCCACCTTTTATATCCAAAGTCTGTTTGCCTTTTCTGGCCCAATAAAGTTTTTCTTTGTTTTGAGGCTTCTGTCTGAGTGGCCCATGTGTATTCCAGTGATGGCTGGTGATGGGTTTCGCTTCCAACTGGTCTGGGGCTTAATGACTATCTATTGTTCTGGTTTCCTGCCTCTCAGGGTTATCTCATTCCAGGTAATGGCCTGATCACTGAATAGTTCACATCTGATCTATCTCTGACGAGTTCACATTGCTTAACAATGGACCCTCCATTTTTGCCCATTAGCTGTGATGAGTTGCTTTCTCCTGGCTATTGTAACTTCCCAGCCTACTCCTGCCCATCAGATGTGGATTTCGAGTACAATATGGAAAAGTACCTGGGCCCCTCCCACAACAGGCTGTCAGCTTTTTTCTGCAGTGAGAAATATTAAAATGCAATGTCCAGATATCCAACAATCCTTGGGGAGCTGATGCTTACAGTATGCAGGTACAGCAAGTAATCAGGAAGGCAAATGGAATGTTGGCCTTTATTGCAAAGGGGATAGAGTATAAAAGCAGAGAAGTCCTGCTACAACTGTACAGGGTATTGGTGAGGCCACATCTAGAGTACTGCGTACAGTTTTGGTCTCCATATTTAAGAAAGGATATACTTGCATTGGAGGCTGTTCAGAGAAGGTTCACTAGGTTGATTCCGGAGATGATGAGGTTGACTTAGGAAGATAGGTTGAGGAGGTTGGGCCGAGACTCATTGGAGTTCAGAAGGATGAGAGGTGATCTTATCGAAACATATAACATAATGTGGGAGCTCAACAAGGTGGATGCAGAGAGGATATTTCCATTCATAGGGGAAACTAAAACTAGAGGACATTGTCTCAGATTAAGGGGCCGCCCATTTAAAACTGAGATGAGGAGGAATTTCTTCTCTCAGAGGGTTGTAAATCTATGGAATTTTTTGCCCCAGGGAGCTTTGGAGCTGGGTCACTGAACATATTTAAGGTGGAGATAGACAGATTTTTGAGCAATAAGGGAATAAAGGGTTATGGGGAACGGGCAGGGAAGTGGAGCTGAGCCCAAGATCATATCAGCCACGATCTTATTAAATGGCGGAGCAGACTCGAGGGGCCAGGTGGCCTACTCCTGCTCCTATTTCTTATGTTCTTATGTTCTTCTGACATTTAAAAAAATGGGGGCTATATACTATGTCAGCTATTATTCCTGGCTGTGTTTTGTATACAGCTGGAAGAAGGCGTATTGATGAGCCTTTTAGCGTAATCAAAGAGCTCGCAGACATATGTGGGGGAGACCCCCCCCACCGCCCCCCACAAGTTTACAGGGAACAGCGTTCATGCCTGCAGCTCTCTGAGGGACAGTGCATTAGAAGGCTATGCTTCCAAAAAGAGGTTGCTTCAGAGATATGCCAGTTGATAAAGGCAGGCCCACAGCCTACCAGCAGCAACAGGACTGCACTGTCAGTCGAGGTGAAGGTGACTACGGCACTTGCCTTCTATGCCTCCGGCTCCTTTCAGGCATCAGAAGGCATCAGAAGGGGACATCTGCTCGATCTCACAGTACGCTACACATCGCTGCATTTGCCAGGTGGCTACTGCACTGTACGCATGCAGGATGGACTTTATAAAGTTCCTAATGTCTAAGGAAGCAGAAAATGAGAGGGCTATAGGTTTTGGACGAATTGCTGGCTTTCCCAAGGTGCACCTTTCCTCAATCCAAAGATTTACTGAAACCATGTGGTTCATGAGTTACCACTATGGATTGTCCCAGTCAATTGCCCAACGCTGTTCGGCAGGAACTGACTTGAAAAAATCAGATGCGATTGGAACGACATCAAGGCATTGTCGTCGGAGAAAGATACATGTGCCCAAGTACTGAGCAAGTTCCCCTCGCTGTTCGAATTAGGCATCGACAACTTCACGGGAGCCAAGGTGCAGATCCACGTGGGCTTGGATGCAAGACGTGTCAAGCAGTTCCGTATATGATGAGGGAGAAGGTCGACAGCCTTAGTATCCCATAGCTTGTTGAATGCCCTCTGGCTCATTATCGATTGACTCGCCCCTGTGTCCAGTTTCAGTGTGAAGGGATCATATCACGGGTTGAATTTAATGAATGGGCCAGCCCCATTTTTCCTGTGCTGAAAAGTGATGGCACGGTCAGAATCTGTGCAGACTACAAGGCTACAATCAACAGGGTTTCGAAACAGGATCAGTACCCGTTACCGAAGGCTGATGACTTGTTTGCAATGCTAGCCGGGGGGAAGTCGTTCACCAAACTGGACTTGACAGCGGCCGACATGACACAGGAGCTGGTTGAGACGTCGAAGAGACTTACGTGCATTAACATGCACAAAGGACTGTTTATTTATCACAGGTGCCCTTTTGGAATTCGCTCAGCTGCAGCAATATTTCAGAGAAACATGGAGAGTCTACTGAAGTCCGTTTCCAGAACCATCGTGTTCCAAGATGACATCCTGATCACAGGTCGTGACTCCGAGGAACATCTGAACAACCTGGAAGAGGTTCTACATCGTCTGGACAAAGTGGGACTCAGACTGAAATGCTTGAAGTGTGTCTTCATGGCACCGGAGGTCGAAGTCCTGGGAGGAAAATTGCTGCTGATGGCATCAGGCCCACGGACGCGAAAACCAAGGCCATCAAGAATGCACCCAAGCCACAGAATGTGACGGAGCTGCGTTCGTTCCTGGGTCTACTCAACTACTTCGGTAACTTCCTACCTAAATTGAGCACCTTATTAGAACCACTGCACATGCTGCTAAGAAAAGGCGACAACTGGGTGTTGGGTGCATCTCAAGACAGAGCTTTTGAGAAAGCTAGTAATCTGCTTTGCTCTAACAAACTGCTGGTACATTATGACCCATGTAAATGTCTAGTATTGGCCTGTGATGCTTCGTCATATGGAATTGGTTGCGTACTCCAACAAGCTAACAAGTCGGGTAAACTTCAACCAGTCGCGTATGCTTCAAAAAGTTTGTCTAAAGCAGAAAGAGCCTACAGCATGGTAGAGAAAGAAGCACTAGCCTGTGTGTATAGGGCTAAAAAGATGCCTGTTTGGTCTTCGGTTTGAACTGGAGACAGATCACAAGCCGCTCATTTCACTGTTCTCTGAAAACAAAGGTATCAATACCAATGCTTCATCCCGTATCCAGAGGTGGCGCTGACATTATCTGCTTATGATTATGTCATTCGCCATGGACCTGGCACCGAGAATTGTGCCGATGCTTTGAGCCGTCTGCCGTTGCCCACATCGGAGGTGGAAACGCCACAACTGGCAGACCTATTGTTAGTTATGAAAGTGAAGGAATCCCTGTCACGGCCCAACAATTTAAGACCTGGACCAGCCAGGACCCAATTTTATTTTTGGTGAAGAGTTGCATCCTCAAAGGTGATTGGTCTGCCATACACAAGCAAATGCGTGAGTAGACCAAACCTTACATTCGTCGCAAAGACGAACTGTCTAATCAGTTGGATTGTATACTGTGGGGCAATCGCGTTGTTACGCTCGAGAAAGAGAGAGAAAAATTTGTAGGTGAGCTACATAGCACACATCCTGGCATTGTAACGATGAAAGCCATCGCCAGGTTTCATGTATGGTGGCCGGGAATTGACTCTGAGCTGGAATCATGTGTGCATCAGTGCAACACTTGCATGGAGCTCAGCAAAGCACCAGTGGAATCACCGCTGAGTCTGTGGTTGTGGCCGTCCAAACCATGGTCCAGGATCCATATAGACTTGCAGGTCCCTTCCTGGGTAAGATGCTTTTAGTTGTGGTGGATGCATATTCGAAGTGGATAGAGTGTATAATCATTTCATCCAGCACATCCACAGCTACCATTGAGAATCTCAGTGTCATGTTCGCGACACATGGTCTGCCTGACATCGTTGTTAGTAACAACGGATCGTGCTTCACCAGTCAGCAGTTTCAAGAGTTCATGAAACTCAATGGTATCAAACATGTAAGGTCTGCACCGTTCAAATCTGCATCCAATAGGCAAGCAGAACGTGCTGTACAAATCATAAAGCAGAGTATGAAGCGAGTAACCCAAGGTTCACTGCAGACCCGCCTATTATGCATACTGCTGAGTTACAGGACAAGACCACACACGCTTACCGGGGTCTCGCCTGCTGAACTCATGATGAAGAGAGGTCTTAAGACCAAGCTATCTCTTGTACACCTGACTTGAATAATCACGTTGAATATAGAAGACAAAGTCAGCAAGGGTATCACGATCGCGCAGCTGTGTCACGAGATATTTGATCCTGTATATGTTCTGAATTATGGTCAGGATCCCAAGTGGATCGCTGGTACTGTCATGGCCAAGGAGGGCAACAGAGTATTTATTGTCAAGCTCAAAAATGGGCAAACATGCAGGAAACATATGGATCAGACAAAGCTGCGGCACACAGACAAACCGGAACAGTCGGAGGAAGAGACAATCGACGACCAACCAACCTACCCCCAGTCAACAGAGGACTCAGTGGTCATCAGTGAATCAGGACTTTCAATCATTGACATGTTCAATGAAAATGGACTTTCAATCTCTGACATGGCCATTGCCACTCCCACCAGGTCAGCCACCCAGCCACCAGTCACAACAGACTCTGAACACTCACCCAAGGCTGGAGTTGAACCGAGACTGTCAACCCAGGAGCGTAAAACACTGGAGCGTCTCAATTTGTAAAAGACTGTGTTAATATCTCAGAGGGGGATATTGTCATGTATGTACTTTTGGGATCACTAGCCACTAGATAGCGGCATTGTTGGAGGCCGCGTGTGTGCAGCCCAAGTATAAAAGGCTAGCCGTTTTGTATATTAGCCACGTTGGACCTTAATAAAGCAGAGCCTAAGTCATACCTCTTGGAGTTAAACATACTCAGTCTAACAGTTATTGCATACACAAAACCTGCCCAACGAAGCTGGTCGAATGTGGTCAGTGCTTCAATGCTGGGGATGTTGGCCTGATGGAAGACACTAACGTTGGTGCATCTGTCCTCCCAGGGGATTTTCAGGATCTTGCAGAGACATCGTTGGTGGTGTTTCTCCAGCGATTTGAGTTGTCTACTGTATATGGTCCACGTCTCTGAGCCATACAGCAGGGTGGATATCACTGCAGCCCTGTAGACCATGAGCTAGGTGCCAGATTTGAGGGCCTGATCTTCGAAAACTCTCTTCCTCAGGCGGCCGAATGCTGTGCTGGCACACTGGAGGCAGTGTTGAACCTCGTCATCGATGTCTACCCTTGCTGATAATAGGCTCTCAAGGTATGGAAAGTGGTCCACGTTGTCCAGGCCGTGGATCTTGATGTCTGGGTGGCAGTGCTGTGTGACAGAGTCAGGTTGGTGGAGGACCTTTGTCTTACGGATGTTTAGTGTAAGGCTCATGATTTCGTAGTCATTGCACTTCAAAGTAATTTATTCTGCATGAAGCTCTTTGGGACATGTCTTAGAGATATGAAAAGACACTATCTAACTGCAGTTATTTATCATCAGGCTAAATTATTACAGAAATGAATAAAATCTTACCTCATTGATGCTGAATTAATCCCTGATTATAATTGCTCCATCATTGGTGGCCGTGCCATCAGCTATCTGGTCCCTAAACTCTGGAATTCCCTCCCTAAACCTCTCTGCCTCTTTTTCTCTCTTTCCTTCTTTAAGACTCACCTTAAAACCTACCTCTTTGACCAATCTGCCGTAATATCTCCTTATGTGGCTCGGTGTCAAATTTTGTTTTATAACACTCCTGTGAAGTGCCTTGGGACTTTTTACTGCATTAAAGGCGCTATATAAATACAAGTTGTTACAAGTTTTACATCTTGTTAATTGTTCCTGAATCTGTTTATGGATCCCTGAGAGTTTAAAGAGGTTAAAATCCTTTCAAAACAAATATTTGGATGCATGGTAGAAGTAAATCACTTGCAATTCAAGGATAAGAATTCAGTGAATGACCTGGTTTCATGGTTATTGCGTATCGAAGCAAAGTCGGCTAGTTTCTGGATTCTACATGCAGTATTCTATTCATGTCACAAATAAGATGGCTCTCTGCTCTTGGGGCTTCCACAAACCAATCCTTTAAACTCTCAGTGGTACTTATGTGGGTTTTTGCTTCTGCAGAGGCTATACCAGGCAGTGCTGCGTGTCATAGTCAGACAGTAACCGTTGCTATTCAGAATATTTAACCTGAATTAGCTGCCTGAGCATTTCGAATTGTGTTCTCATGGAAGAATAGCAGATTGTACATGCCATAGGCATATTGCATTTGAATTAATGCTAACTAGGCAGCCAAGTAGGTCTACATGCTATTGGATTCGTACAACTATTTTCAAGGCCATTTCACTTGCACAATAACCATTTATGAAAATGACAACATCAATTGAAATCACTTACTTCAAACTTTCTTTTTTAAAATAGCGTCTCATTTGTTTTCTGTCTGGCAAAATTCAGGGACAGGATAGCAAGCCAAGATTATGAAATGGAACAAAATGCTTTCATGTGTGAAGTGTAGTAACCATGTGATGAAGGATAAGCTTCAATGGGCCAAGAGCTTCATCCTGGAGTTAAAAAAAAGCTCCATGTTTTCTGTGAAGGGATCCCACCATAAAACCAGTTTTCATTAGGCTGTAACAACTCGTTCTAGAATGTCCTTCTAAAATGTTCACGTTTTCTTAACAAATAACCGAGCACGCATAAGATTTTTTAACTGTAAGCAGCGGATTCCATGAACACAGAGGGGATTTAGATTGAATGTTTGTACATCGTGCAGCGTATGTAGCTACCACCTCGATCCCTATCTTGGCTCAGTGACCTCACTTTGGCTGCTACTAGATGTAGCAACTGGGGTCCCTTTTGCATAATTACACACACACACACAGGAATCACTCTCCACAATAAGATCCAGATGCTTCAGCTAACAGTAAGATATTGTTTACACACTCACAACTTAAATAACAGAGCCTCTGTTGCAAAGCTTCCGCTACAGACATAGATTCTTTAACAAATTGTTATAATTTATTTATTTTTAAAATCTCTTTTTTAAACCTCTTCTGACCCCTTTTCACAGCTTGGGGGTCAAAATGATACCGGCTTGCAGGCTAGGACTTCCACAGGACAGCTGACGGGCCTGTACTTGAATGAAGGCATAAAACTGGAATACGCCAACACTATGTGCCGTGTTAGCGTAGCGCAGTGTGTGCTATACGACATTTTCCAGTCTTTTATTATTATTAGTCATTTTATTTTTTAAGGATATATTGTGTTGTGTTGGCTGATGTTGCAACCAGGCACATTTCCCAAAAATAAGACAGCACCAGGAACGCGCCAGCAGTTGGCTGAATTTCTTTGCTGCAGCATGGTGAATAGTTTTACTATTATCTTCCAATGCACTGCCGAGGACCACTTGGCACATCTGCAAGCAAGGAGGAAGAGTAAAGCTTTGACAGAGGATTCATTTCTAGTTACATATATTTTCATCTGACAGGTCTTAAATATTTTGGTGGAAAATAAAATTATTTGCTACCCTTAACTTTTTGTTAAAAAGTGTGGATTTTCATACAGTGGCAACGAAAGTCAGGAAAGATGTAAAATGGGCCGCCTATTCGCCATCGCTCGTTTTACAATATCGCACAAAGCCAAAATGACCCCACAAGTTGCCTGTTTAAAGTAACAAAGCCTTTAATCCTTGCAACTGGTGTACTGCTGAATCCTGAGAAGTGGGCACGAATTTGCCAAGAAATATTTTGCCGGGTTCAGGATTTCGATCAACTTAAAAAAAAAGCTAGTTAGACATTTTTGTAGCACCTTCACATTTAATTCTTCATTCAGGCATTCAGCCCCAACACAAATCAACAGCAGATAGTTACAGACATATATTTCACATTATGGTGAATACAGGGTGCTGCTTTCTCCAGCTGAAATTTGGATGAGTGCAGTAAGCATTCAAAATTGAATAATTGCAAAAAATGTTATGCTTACATCAGCAGTGTTATGCTTGGATTAAGAATTTCATAAAACAGGAATGAATAGGAAGTAGTTCGTAACGCTGGAATTCTCAGCTTGGATTGGGCATGTTTTTGTTTGCAGTCGATGCATTGCTTGATTTAAACATGTGTTTACGTTGGTACCTGGAGTCACTCTGCTACAAGGGATCAGGTTGTAACTCAAATGTAATTCTGAAAGATAAATGGACGGGGATTATTTATTATGATTTAAGAGAGATGGCAAAAAAATGCTATATAGAAGTATTTGAAAAATGAGAATAAAAGGTAAATGTTGACCTTTCATCGGTGAGCCGCCTTCTGAACCGCTGCAGGCCGTGAGGTGAAGGTACTCCCACAGTGCTGTTAGGGAGGGAGTTCCAGGATTTTGTCCCACCGATTATGAGGGAACAACTATATATTTCCAAGTCAGGATGGTGTGTGACTTGGAGGGGAATTTGGAGGTGCTGGTGTTCCCATGCGCCTGCTGCTCTTGTCTTTTTAGGTGGTAGAGGTCGCGGGTTTGGGAGGTGCTGTTGAACAAGCCTTGGCAAGTTGCTGCAGTGCATCTTGTAGATGGTACATACTGCAGCCATGGTGCGCCAGTGATGGAGGGAGTGAATGTTTTTTTAAGATGGGATGCCAATCAAGTGAGCTGCTTTGTCCTGAATGGTGTTGAGCTATTTGAGTGTTGTTGAAACTGCACTCATCCAGGCAAATGTAGAGTATTCCATGGTGGAAAGGCTTTGGGGAGTCAGGAGGCGAGACACTTGCCTCAGAATACCCAGCCTCTGACCTGCTCTTGTAGCCACATTATATATGTGGCTGGTCCAGTTACATTTCTGGTCAATGGTGACCCCGAAGATGTTGATATTGGGGGATTTGGTGATGGGTAATGCCATTGAATGTCAAGGGGTGGTGGTTAAACTCTCTCTTGTTGGAGATAGTCATGCCTGATACTTGTGTGGCATGGATGTTACTTGCCACTTATCAGCCTAAGCCTGAATGTTGTCCAGGTCTTGCTGCATGCGGGCATGGAAGGCTTCATTAACTGAGGAGTTGCAAATGGAACTGAACACTGTGCAGTCATCAGCGAACAGCCCACTTCTGACCTTATGATGGAGGGAAGGTCATTGATGAAGCAGCTGAAGATGCCCTGAGGAACTCCTGCAGCGATGTCCTGGGGTTGAGATGATTGGCCTCCAACAACCACAACCATCTTCCTTTGTGCTAGATATGGAGAGTTTCCCTCCTGAGTCCCATTAACTTCAGTTTTACTAGGGCTCCTTGATGCTGCTTTGATGTCAAGGGCAGTAACTCTCACCTCACCTCTAGAATTTTGTCTATGTTTGGACCAAGCTGCAATGAGGTCTGGAGCCGAGTGGTCCTGGCGGAACCCAAATTAAACTTTGGTGAGCAGGTTATTGATGGGTAAGTGCCACTTGATAGCACTGTCGACAACACCTTCCATCACTTTTTCAAATGATTGAGAGTGGACTGATGGTGCGGTAATTGACCGGATTGGATTTGTCCTGAATTTTTGGACAAGACAGTTTTCCACATTGTCAGGGAGATGCCAGTGTTGTAGCTGTACTGGAACAGCTTGGCTAGAGGCGCGGCTAGTTCTGGAGCACAAATCTTCAGCACGGCAGCTGGGATGTTGTTGGGACCCATAGCTTATGCTGTATCCAGTGCTCTCAGCCGTTTCTTGATATCATGTGGAGTGAATATAATTGGCTGAAGACTGGCTTCTGTGGGGACCTAGGGAGGAATCCGATATGGATCATCCGCTTGGCACTTCTAGCTGAAGATGGTTGCAAACGTTTCAGCCTTGTCTTTTGCACTCGCGTGCCGGGCTCCACCACCTCCTCCCATCAGTTGTTTAATGGTCCACCACCATTCATGACTGGATGTGGCAGGACTGCAGAACTTTGATCTGATCCGTTGATTGTGGGATCGCATAGCTCTGTCGATAGCATACTGCTCCATTGTTTAGCATACATGTAGTCCTGTGTTGCAGCTTCCCCAGGTTGCCACCTCATTTTTAGGTACGTCTGGTGTTGCTCCTGGCATGCTCTTCTACACTCCTCTTTGAACCAGGGTTGGTCGCCGGCTTGATGGTAATGGTTGAGTGAGGGATATGCTGGGCCATGAGGTTGCAGACTGTGGTGGAATACAATTCTGCTGCTGCTGATGGCCCATAGTGCCTGATGGAAGCCTAGTTTTGAGCTGCTAGATCTGTTCTGAATCTATCCCATTTAGCATGGTGATAGTGCCACACAACATGATGGAGGATGTCCTCAGTGTGAAGACTGGTCTTCGTCTCCACAATGACTGTGCGATGGTCACTGCTACCAATACTGTCATGGACAGATCCATCTGCGACAGGTAGATTGGTCAGGATGAGGTCAAGCAGGTTTTTCCCTCATGTTGGTTCTCTTATCACCTGCTGCAGGCCCAGTCTGGCACCCATGTCTTTCAGGACTCGGCCAGCTCAGTCAGTAGCCACTCTTGATGATGGACATTGAAGTGTCTCAACCAGAATACATTTTGTGTCCTTGCTACCCTCAGTGCTTCTTCCAAGTGGTGCTCAACATGGAGGAGTACTGATTCATCAGCTGTGGGAGGTGATAATCAGCAGGAGGTTTCCTTGCCCATGCTTGGCCTGAAGCCATGAGACTTCATTGGGTCCAGGGTCAATGTTCAGAACTCCCCGGGCCAATCTCTCCCGACTGTGTACCACTATGCCACGATCCCTGGTGGGTCTGTCCTGCCAGTGGGACAGGACATACCCAGGGATGGTGATGGAGGAGTCTGGGACATTGGCTGAAAGATATGATTCTGTGAGTATGACTGTCAGGCTGTTGCTTGACGAGTCTGTGGGACAGCTCTCCCAATCTTGGCACAAGTCTCCAGATGAGATTGAGGAGGACTTTGCAGGACTGACTGGACTGAGTGTGTCATTGTTGTATCTGAACTCGGTGCTGAGTTCAATGCCGGGTGGTCCGTCTGGTTTTATCATTATTATTTTTTCTTGTAGTGGTTTGGTACAACTGAATGGCTTGCTAGGCCATTTCAGAGGGCAGTTAAGAGTCAACCACATTGCTGTGGTCTGGAGTCACATATAAGCCAGACCGGGTAAGGACGTCAGATTTCCTTCCCTGAAGGACATTAGTAAACCAGATGGGTTTTTTGACAATCCGATAGTTTCATGGTCACCATAACTGACATTAGCTTTTTATTCCAGATGTATTTAATTAACTGAAGTTTTAAATTCCACATCTCTGGATTACTAGTCCAGTAACATAACCACTATGCTACCGTTCTCTCTACCACCTAGAAGGACAAGGGTAGCAGGCGCAGGGGAACACCACCACCTCCAAGATCCCCTCCAAGTCACACATCATCCTGACATGCAGATATATTGCCATTCCTTCGTTGTTGCTGGCTCGAAATCCTGGAACACCCTCCCTAACAGCACTGTGGGAGTACCTTCACCACACGGACTGCAGCGGTTCAAGAAGGTGGCTCACCACCACCACCCTCTCAAGGGCAATTAGGGATGGGCAATAAATGGCCTTGCCAGCAACATCCACATCCTGTGAACGAATTAAAAAAACGGATGTGCAATAGGTTGAAAATTAACAGAAACTCATAAGCTTTTGCTTGGTTGCTCCAATTGTAAGCAGCCAATGTCATCGATGAATGAATAACTAAAATGCCTCGATGCTGCATTTCCACAACTTCCTGCAGTTTCCATCGCAGTTCATATCACGTGGTAACAACCAATCTGGTAGCTTCAAAAATGTATCTTATGACATTGCTCAGTTGTGTGTTGTGAACATGATTTTGAAAATAAGGTTGTCAGCTAGTCAGTTTTCAGAGCCCTCGCCTGTGTGGAAGGTCATAAGCCGAACTTTGATGTAACAAACTTGATAGTTACCGTTCAATATGAATTGTAGCACAAACTATGAGAAAGCTTCAACATTTTGGAAAGGTGACAACTTAGTCATTAATTCCAAAGATGGACTTTACAGTCTCAGGCTGCTTGCATCTACAGTTATCCAGGCAATGGCTTCAAGTGTTTTGCGAATTGCAGTCTATTGCCCTGCTGTTGCTTTGACAGTCCTGCGTTTAGCTATTATTTCACAGCTGAAGGCCCTGAGATTCCATGGCAATTCTCCTGATCTCCTGCCATAAATTCAGTGGATGATCAGTCCAATCCATCACCCTCTGCCCCCACCCCCCAAGAAATGGCACATTGGGCTGAAAAGTGGCTATTTCTGGAGTATCTCTAGGGGTTCTAGTGATCTTCCACTGAAGTTGTGGTGGGAGATTGGAAGAACCCCCATGGAACCTCAGGGCTGCTCGCTGCAAAAGGGGTGAAAGGTTGAACTGTAACTTTTTATTGTCTTTATTTGAAATAATTCTGTAACTGAGGGCACATGAACTGCTTTTGATGTGTTCCTTGTAGCTGGATTGTTTGGATGGCTAAGCCATGGCTACCTCAGGAAGTTTGCCTTATTTGACCAACTCTTGATAAAATGGACTACGATTATTCTTTTTTTAAATTGTTTTTGTTCTTTAAGGTTATTTTTCCTTGCCTAACTTCATCTCATCCTCCCTCTCCTGAAATCATTGATTCCTTGCTGGCGTCCAGCTTTATGAAAGTCAGTTTTCTGGTACCATGACCAACTAACTTATTCAAGAGCCTTACATAGAATTACATAGAATATGCAGCACAGAAACAGGACATTCGACCCAACCAGTTCATGCCAGTGTCAATGCTACACTCGAGCCTCCTTCCAACTTTCTCATCTAACTCTATCAGCATAACCCCCTATTCCCTTCTCTCTCATGTGTTTATCTAGCTTCTCCTTAAATGCATCTATGTTATTCACTTCAACGATTCCATGTGGTAGCGAGTTTCACATTCTCACCACTCTCTGGGTAAAGATGTTTATACTGAATTTCCTATTTGATTTCCTGGTGACTATCTTATATTGATGGCCTCTGGTTTTGCTCTTCACCACAAGTGGAAACATTCTCTTTGTGTCTACTCTATCAAAACCTTACATAATTTGAAAGACCTCTTTTAGGTCAGTGGATATCACCAGCCTAATGTTTTATTACTTGTTTTTGGGATGTGGGCACCACTCGCAAAGCTGCTTTTATTGCCTGTCCCTTGTTGCTTTGAGAAGGTGACGGGGGGCCTTCTTGTAACACTGTCCCTCCCCCTCCACATCTATTGTCTCATTTGGGGCAGGCAGGCGCTCCACCCAAAATATAGGCCACAGGGAGCACCTCTCGTTTATGGCCCTTTCATTACACTCCTGCTAGACTTGTGGCAGGAGCCCTATAACCTTCTGAGAACTCCACACTCCTCCAGTTGTGGCCTCTTGCACAATTCCTATTTCCTTTGCCCCACAATTGGCAGCGGTGCCTTCAGCTGCCTAGGCCCTAAATTCCGCAATGACCTCCCTAAACCTCTCCGCTTCTGTCTCCTCTAAGAAGCTCCTTACAACCTACCTTCTTGACCAAGGTTTTGGTGACCTGTCCTACTATCTCCTTATACGGTTCGGTGTCAATTTTTTGTCTGATAATGCTCCTGTGAAGGGCCCTGGGATGTTTTACTATATTAAAGGTGGTACATAAATGCAAGTTGTTGTTGTTACTTGCGCCAGAAGGGCCATGGAATTTCGGGTCGGCAATCTTCAGGAGAACTGCTGTGTTCAGTCACTTTGAGGCAGCAACATGGCAGGGCTGTTAAGTTTCATCAGGCTGCTGGGTCCCTCAAAGTTCAGGGTGGCACTTGCATTGCCCTGCAAGCTCCACAGTCAATCTTTCGAATAGTCTTAAAGGAGGGGGGCTACCAATCTCTTAATGTACAAGTCGTCTGTGACCAGCTGCAGAAGGATTTTAATGTTCATGCCAAAAATGCAGGCAGCTGTCACAACGCTTTTGTGCTGAGGCATTCCAGCCTCCCTTATCTATTCAGGGAAGAACGTCATTGTTCAGGGTGGTTTTTGGGTGATACAGCTTGCTCCTCACTGCCAGAAATCATGACCCCACTGAAAGTGCCAAGAACACACAGAGAACTTTGGTACAACAAGGCCATTCATCAACATGAGTTATAATCGCGAGAGCTTTAGAGGTCCTGAACAGATCCGGGGATACTCTTCAATGTGCTCCTGAGCAGGACTCTTGTATTGTTGTTGTATGTTGTGTCCTTCGCAACTATGCGATTCAGAAAGGTCTGGAAATGGAGATGCCAAAGGAGCAAATCCTGAGCTTTTTGGAGCCAGCAGAGCATGGGATGAAGTCTCAGAAGGTGCAATACTCTGAGGAATTGACATTGGCAGCTGAAAAGGGAGATTCGGAGGAAGATAATTAATGATGCTTTCTCATATGATTAAATATTTATCTTGGTCAACACGACTATAACTGTATTTCCCCAACCTTCATGATAACTCCAATCCCTCAATTCTAAAATAACTTAAAGCCGCAATACTCAAACATACTACTTTGCCACACCATATGGGAACAGTAGCATAGCTATCATGTTACTGGACCAGTAATCCAGAGGCCTGGACTAATGATCCAGGGATGTGAGTTCAAATCCCACCATGGCTGCTGGGGAATTTAAATTCAGTTGATTAAATAAATCTGGAATAAAAAGCTAGCGTCAGTAATGGTGACCATGAAACTAGTGGAATGTTGTGAAAACCCATCTGTTTTACTAATGCCCTTTAGGGAAGGAAATCTAGGGGCCGATTTTTATCACTGTCCCATCCGCAGCCGCAGAGGTTCTGACGGAAATGGCTGTTTTTTGGGCGATTCCTCTGGAACTGCCCATCTGATGTTCCACCCGGCGGGATCCTGGTGTGGAAGGGTTCCGCCCACGGCGCAGCATCCTGCCTGCCCAGGTCAGATGTCTGTGAATCTCCATTTTGGTCACTTTTCGTGGCCTCCCGCTGACCTGCCGCCTGCCAGAATGACCGCTCTGGAAAAGCAGGTCTGAGCTGGGCAGCAGTCGGCCAGCAATCGCACATCGGTGGGAGGGACGGAGGGAGGGAGGCAGCGGTGGGGTGGAATCAGGCAGCTCTGGCACATCGGCTGGGAGGGAGTGCTGGTGGCCATCACATCACGGCAGCCAGTTGGATTCTTCATCATATCAGTGGGACTGCTGGAAAGAAGTTAGGTCAATGTTGCATTACTTTCTAGCTGATGGCGATGTTTAAATTGGATGTGATAAAACCGACTGAAATGTGTGTAACCTAATGGAAGCTTTTTTGCTGCACCTTATTGAAAGTCCTTCATTGAGAAGGCCAATGGTGAAGGGAAAATTATTATGAATGACTGAAAAGTATTCAGCATCTCACATGTTGTACATCCAAGTGGATTCATTAATTGTCTCGCACAATGTACTGCAATGTAACTGATGACTGTTGTGTATGGAGAAAGAGTCAGACTGAACACTGTGAGCTCAAAGTAAAGTGTGACCTTAGTCTTTTATTGCAGGTCTCCAGAGTGCCTCTCCAACCTGTGAAGCCTCCTTAAATATCTGTGCTCACAAGGGATTATGGGATCCCTTGGGACTCCAGGGGATGAGCCCTCTGGTGGCTGTACAGAGTAAATACAAGTTCACATATATAACAAAACTCCCCCCCCCCCTCCAAAGTCAATAGTGTAACTATTTGCATTGTGAGTCGATCTGGGGCCTTTCTTGCCCTGGTTGATTGACTCGGTGTGAAAGCTGGTGTTGTTGAATCATTTGTTGGGCCCTTGCTGGGCTGCTGTGCAGCTGGCCTTGCTGGGCTGCCTGGTGTGTTGGGCCCTGCTAGGCTGCTGTAGATGATGGGTTCTGCTTCGTGGTCAACCGTGGCGCCGGTTGTCCCTGGTGTGTATGTTGGGGGATCAAAAAAGGTGGGGTCCAAAATTGGTTGCTCAGGATAGTCCATGAATCTGAGTTTGATTTGGTCCAAGTGTTTCTGGTGAATGAGTCCATTTGAAAGTTTGACCTGAAACACCCTGCTCCCCTCTTTGGCCACGACAGTGCTGGGAAGCCACTTGGGACCTTGTCCATAATTTAATACAAATACAGGATCATTGATTTCAATCTCGCATGACACATTTGCGCGATCATGGTACTGGATGCTCTTTACCTGTTCATGTAGATCAGGGTGAACTAACGAGAGCCCTGTCTTAAGTCCTCTTTTCATGAACAGTTCAGCAGGTGGGATCCCAGTGAGTGAGTGGGGTCTCGTGCAGTAGCTAAGCAGGACTTGGGATAGGCGAGTCTGCAGTGAGCCTTCAGTTACCCTCTTCAAGCCTTGCTTGATGGTTTGCACTGCTCTCTCTGCCTGACCATTGGACACTGGTTTAAACGGGGCAGATGTGACATGTTTGATCCCGTAATGGGTCATGAATTCTTTGAACTCAGCACTGGTAAAACATGGCCCGTTGTCGCTCACCAGGACATCGGGTAGGCCGTGTGTGGCAAACATGGCCCGCAGGCTTTCAATAGTGGCAGCGGACGTGCTAGCCAACATTATCTCACATTCAATCCACTTGGAGTATGCATCTACAACCACAAGGAATATTTTACCCAAGAACGGGCCTGCATAGTCGATGTGTACCCTAGACCACGGTTTGGAGGGCCAAGACAATAAACTTAGCAGCACCTCCCTGGGTACATTGCTTATCTGTGAATGCAGGACTCTAAGTCCACATTGATACCGGGCCACCACACGTGGGATCTGGCTATCGCTTTCATCATTACGATGCCTGGGCGGGTACTGTGGAGGTCATTGATGAAGATGTCTCTGCCCTTCTTGGGGACGACTACTCGATTGCCCCACAGAAGGCAGTCTGCCTGTATAGACATTTCATCTTTGCGCTGCTGGAACGGCTTTATCTCTTCCTGCATTTCCACTGGGAGACTGGACCAGCTCCCATGAAGCACACAGCTTTTGACTAGAGATAATAAGGGGTCCTGGCTTGTCTAGGTTTTGATCTGCCGGGCAGTGATGGGTGATTGCTCACTCTCAAATGCTTCTATAATCATGGCTAGATCTGCGGGCTGCGCCATTTCCACCCCTATGGTGGGCAATGGCAGCCTACTGAGAGCATCGGCGCAGTTTTCTGTGCCGGATGGCATAGTTGTATGTGGACAACATGAGCACCCATCTCTGGATGTGGGCCGATGCATTGGTATTTATCCCTTTACTCTTGGAGAACAGGGATATAAGTGGCTTATGGTCAGTTTCCAATTCGAATTTTAGCCCAAACAGGTATTGATGCATTTTCTTTACCCCATAGACACACGCTAACGCTTCTTTCTCAATCATGCTGTCGGCTCTCTCAGCCTTAGACAGACTCCTGGATGCATAAGCAATGGGTTGCAGTTTCCCGAAATCATTAGCTTGTTGCAATACACACCCGACGCCATATGACGACGCATCACATGCTAGTACCAAACATGGATCATACAACACAAGCAATTGTTTGAGCATAACAATTTTCTCGCTTTTACAAAGACATTTTCTTGGCTTTTGCCCCAAACCCATTCATCCCCTTTTTATAGTAAGACATGCAGTGGTTCTAACAGTGTGCTGAGACCCGATAAGAAGTTACCAAAGTAGTCCAGGAGTCCCAGAAACGACCGCAGCTCCATCACGTTCTGTGGCCTCGGTGCGTTCTTGATTGCCTCCGTCTTCGCGTTGGTGGGCCTGATGCCGTCCGCCGCAATCCTCTTTCTCAGGAACTCCACTTCAGGCGCCAGGAAAATGCACTTCGAGCATTTTAACCTGAGCCCCACACGGCTGAGTCGACTAAGAGCCTCCTCCAGGTTCTGCAGATGCTCAACTGTGTTCTGACCTGTGACCAAGATGTCGTCCTGAAAGACCACAGTTTGCGGGACCGATTTCAATAAGCTTTCCATGTTTCTCTGGAATATCGCCACGCTGATCGGATTCCAAACGGGCATCTGTTATAAACAAAAAGACCTTTGTGCGTGTTGATGCAGGTGAGGACCTTCGATGATTCCTCCAATTCCTGAGTCATGTAGGCTGAAGTCAGATCCAGCTTCGTGAACTTCTTTCCTCCCGCCAGCGTTGCAAAGAGGTCATTGGCCTTTGGTAGTGGGTATTGGTCCTGCAGGGAGAAACAATTGATAGTTAATTTGTAATCGCCACAGATTCTGACAGTGCCGTCTTCCTTGAGGACTGGGACGATAGGACGTGCTCACTCGGTGAACTCGATCAGAAAAATGATGCCCTCTCTTTGCAGCCGGTCTAGCTCGATCTCTACCCTTTCTCTCATCATGTACGGTACTGCTCTCGCCTTGTGATGGATGGGTCGTGCGCCCGGAATTAGGTGGATCTGCACTTTTGCTCCTTGGAATTTCCCGAAGTCTGGTTCAAACAGCGAAGGAAATTTGTTTAAGACCTGGGCACACGAAGTGTCGTCGGCAGGCGATAGCACTCGGACATCTTCCCAGTTCCAGCGTATCTTTCCCAGCCAGCTCCTGCTGAGCAGCGTGGGACCATCACCTGGTACCATCCAGAGTGGTAGCTTGTGCACTGCTCCATCGTAAGAGACCTTTACGGTAGCACTGCCGATTACAGGAATCAGTTCTTTCGTGTCAGTTCTTAGTTTCGTGCGAACTGGAGTTAAGACTGGCCTTGAGGCCTTGTTGCACCAGTCTTTCGAAAGTCTTTTTGCCAATGATGGACTGGCTCGCGCCCGTGTCTAGCTCCATTGACACTAGGAGTCCATTTAGTTCAACATTCAGCATTATCGGGGGACAATTCGTGGTGAATGTGTGCACCCCATGTACATCTACCTCCTCAATCTGAGGCTCTGTGATCCTCCGTGGATCTGTCTTCCTCTGCAACATGGTGGTTTGCAAGTTTAACAGGCTTTGCAGCTCGCCTGCACACTTGTTGGAGGTGTCCCATTGTTCCACAGCCCTTGCAAACATACTCTTTGAATCAGCATGAATGGAAATGATGATCACCCTCGCAGCGCCAACAAGGTGTTAATGGCTTTGCATTCATCACCCTTGATGATGGACTCTGAGACATCTGCGGATGTGTAGCTGCAGGTATGTGTGACCTGCCCTGTACGTTACGATTCAAAAACAACATCACTTTGTTCATAGCACTTGTAGCAGCACTTGTGTGCTGAGAGATTTGCTTCGTATTGTCACTGGTGGCAATGAACACCTGGGCCATCGCTATGTCCTTCCTCAAGGTTGGGGTCTCTACAGTCAAAAGTTTGCTAGGTATGGTTTTGTGGCCAATGCCAAGTACGAAAAAGTCTCTGAGCATGTGCTCAAAATGTCCTTTAAACTCGCAATGTCCTGCAAGGCGTCTCAGCTCGGTGACATAACTCACCACTTCCTGGCCTTCAGACCTTTTGTAGGTGTAGAACCGATACCTCACCATCAGAACGTTTTCCTTCGGGTTCAAATGCTCTCGGACCAGTGTGCACAAATTGTCGTACGATTTCTCCGTGGGTTTCACTGGAGTGAGCAGATTCTTCATGAGGCCATACGTTGGTGCCCCACAGACAGTGAGGAGGATCACCTTCGTTTGGCAGCATTCTCTTCCCCATCTCCCTCATTGGCCACGAAGTATTGGTCAAGTCGCTCCACAAAACTTTCCCAATCATCTCCCTCTGAGAATTTCTCCAGGATGCCCACTGTTCTCTGCATCTTTGGGTTCGCTATCTGTAACTCGTCGCCAGTTGTTATGCATGGAGAAAGAGTCAGACTGAACACTGTGAGCTCGAAATAAAGTGTGACCGTAGTCTTTTATTGCAGGTCTCCAGAGTGCCTCTCCAACCTGTGAAGCCTCCTTAAATACCTGTGCTCCCAAGGGGTTATGGGATCCCTTGGGACTCCAGGGAATGAGCCCTCTGGTGGCTGTACAGAGTAAATACAAGTATACAAATGTAACTGATGACCATGTCATCTCAGGAGTGGCATTCCTCCATGTTTGGCCTCGCAAAAAGAGGGTTGAAGTGCAAGCCTTAAGGTCTGCTCTGCAACTTGGTAAATGAGAGTAATTGAATGGCAGCCTTCCTGCATTCATTGTCGCCTTGCGATGGCCTGATGACAGGACCCATTATACACTGCAGTCAGATGTGGATGGGAAGATATTCCTGATGAAGTAGATGACTTGAGGGACAGATGTGTGGTTGGCGCAGCGCACCATTCATATGATGTTAAAATGACACACGCACAAATACAATGTGAGTGTATTTACAAGTGCACAATGACAAACGTTACATAATATTATGACATATACAGACATTTAGACGAGGCCATGGTCTGCTGCATCTCGCGACCTACCCCCACGCTGGTGGTTGAGAGTTGCACCATCTGGCTCAATAGAGCGAGCCGTCCTGCATCCGCAGGTGGTTGCTCGCTACTGCTGGGTGCTGGGGCCTTGCTTCCCTTTGGGCCACGGACTCTGCGTTTGCTTGAGCTTGCTTGAGTGACGTCTGTTGGAAACCCCAGGAAATCTGAGCCAGACGCTGAGGTTCTGTGGACACTTGGCTGACTTGGCAGGGGGCTCATGTCAGCCGCTTCCGGATCCTCCAGGTGAAGGGGCACAAATATGGGCCCTTCTCCCTCCTCTCTCTCCTCTTCTTCCTGGCCCTGGGTGGCAGAGATGGGAGCAGTAGACATGGGTGATGCGTGGGCTGGATCTGGTGTCCTCGGGAATGGAGAACATTGGGGTGGGAAGGCTTCTGTGAAGGCCAGACGTCAATGGTCTCTCCAGATCCATGGTGTCTGAGTCAGCATCTGCAAGTAGATTTCAGTCTGTAGTGCGGGGGTGGGCGGGGTTGGTGGTGGTGAAAGTGAGATGTGAGCCGTTCCTACTATGTTTCTATAGCAGGAATGGGGTACTGAAGTTGCATGTTCAGCCATGAACTCATTGAATGGCGGTGCAGGCTAGAAGGGCCGAATGGCCTACTCCTGCACCTATTTTCTATGTTTCTATGTTTCTATCTCATATTATGCCAGCAAGGAGTCCCCTCTCTACATGTCCACACCAATAATGGGCGACAAAGTGTGTGTTTAACCGCGAGTACATTAACATTGCATGTACTTTTATGCCATGAGCGTCGCTGCCACCAGAGGTGAGTGTAGCCTTACCCTGCGGTAGCACCGGATCTGCAGAAACGTTTGTGCTTGGAATGCGACGATGACCCACCAATGCCAAGGCACGCTCCTCCAGCCTGGTCAATTGGACCATATTTTCTGGGCCCCCTCCAGTCGCACACAGGCTTGCTTGTTTGGCTGCTTGTTTTCTCTGCACAAAGAAACTTTGCAGACTATACCTCCTTTGCTCATGTCCCCCACACACACTCACACACACACACACACACACACACTGCGCGCACAACCTTTTTGGCTTTGGACAGGAGGGGTGAATAAATCTGTGCTTACTTTAGCTGCTGCCACCATCTCGTTCCAACGTTTGCGGCATTGTTCCCCATCCCGCTCCATGTTGCCCGTTGCACTGACAATCTGACCTATGTCCATCCAAAGACGTCGGTATTGGGCTGGTGGAGGCTTGCCATGCCCATCCCGGGTGAGTTCGCTGTACCTGCACTCCACCTCTGTCACTAGCTCCTCCAACTCCTGCTCATTGAATCATGGAACTCTGGGCCTGGTTCTGCCAGTCTTCATTGACGATTTCTGTTCACTCACCCTCTATAATGAGAGGAATGGCTGCTCAAGAGTCTGGGTATAAATTTGTCACACTGCCCCCTCTGCAACTCAGACTGCCCCTTCTCCAATGCCACCTCTGCTCTCTAACCTTTAACTCTCTCCTCTCATCTCCTCTCTCTTCTCTCTCTCTCCCCTCTCTCCCCTCTCGCTTCTCTTCCCTCTCTCTCCTCTCTCTCTCCTCTCTCTCTCCTCTCTCTCCTCTCTCTCTCCTCTCTCTCTCCCCTCTCTCCCCTCTCACTTCTCTCCTCTCTCTCTCCTCTCTCTCTCCTCTCTCTCTCCTCTCTCTCCTCTCTCTCTCCTCTCTCTCTCCTCTATCTCCTCTCCTCTCCTCTCTCCTTTCTCTCCTCTCTCCTCTGTCTCCTGTCTCCTCTCTCTCCTCTCTTCGCTGTCTCCTGTCTCCTCTCTTTCCTCTCCCCTTGCAGGTGCAATTGAGTGCTCTCCTTTTATGGCCATGAGCATTTCCTCAATTAGTCTGCAAGGGCCACGAAAGGACTACATGTCCCATCTCCAAAACTATTTTAAAAAATGCCGAAATCCTGCGCATGCACAGTGGAGGCCCTCCAAAAATACCCGAGTGGAGAGGCCTCCACCTGACACACCCTTATAACATTTGTTGCCGAGTCCCGTTCTCGCCCGCTCCCATCCGCCAACTGCCGCCCACACAACGATGACCAAAGTGGCTCCTGATGGGACCCGGCGGCAGCGGGCACCAAAATTGGACCTCCCGCCCAGTGGCCGCCGAGAAATGGGCGGCCATCAAATTCGGGCCCCTGGACTATATGTGACTCCAGACCACAACAACGTGGTTGACTCTTAACTGTCCTCTGAAATGGCCCAGTGAGCCACTCAGTTGTAATAAACCACTACAGAAAACAATAATAGGAATAAAACCAGACGGACCACCCGCATCGACTTCGGACACGACAACAGCACACCCTGTTGATCCTGTAAAGTCCTCCTCACTAGCATCTGGGACTTGTGTCAAAATTGGGAACTGTCACACAGAGTAGCCAAGCAACAGCCTGAAATAATCATACTCACAGAATTCTATCTTTCAGCCAAAGTCTGAGACACCTCCAGCACCATCCCTGGGTATGTCCTGTCCCATCGGCAGGAGTGGCGACACAGTGGTATACAGTCGGGAGGGAGTGGCTCTGGGAGTCCTCAACATTGACTCTGGACCCCATGAAGTCTTATGGCTTCAGATCAAGTATGGGCAAGGAAATGCCCTGCTGATTGCCACCTATCGCCCTCTCACAGCTGATGAATCAGTACTCCTTCATGTTGAACACCACTTGGAAGAAGCACTGAGAGTAGCAAGGGCACAGAGTGTATCCTGGGTAGGAGACTTCAATGCCCATCACCAAGAGTGGCTCAACAGCACCATTAGTGACTGAGCTGGCTGAGTCCTGAAGGACATAGCTGCCAGACTGGGCCTGCGGCAGGTGGTGAGAGAACCAACACGAGGGAAAAGCCTACTTAACCGATTGTGGCATCAAGGAGCCCTAGTAAAATTGAAGTTAATGGGAATCGGGAGAAAACTCTCCACTGGCTGGAGTCATACCCAGCACAAAGGAAGATGGTCGTGGTTGTTGGAGGCCAATCATCTCAGCCCAGGACATTGCTGTAGGAGTTCCTTAGGCAGTGTCCTAGGCCCAACCATCTTTAGCTGCTTCATCAATGACCATCGCTCTATCATAATGTCAGAAGTGCAGATGTTCGCTGATGACTGCACAATGCTCAGTTCCATTTGCAACTCCACAGATAATGGAGCAGCCCATGCCCTCATGAAGAAAGATCTGGACGACATTCAGGCTTGGACTGATAAGTGGCAAGTAACATTCGTGCCACATAAGTGCCAGGCAATGACTATTTCCAACAAGAGATAGTGTAACCACCACCCCTTGACATTCAACGGCATTACCATTGCCGAATCCTCCACCATCAACATCCTGGGGGTCACCATTAACCAGAAACTTAACTGAACCAGCCACATAAATACTGTGGCTACAAGAGCAGGTCAGAGGCCGGGTATCCTGCAGCGAGTATCTCAATTCCTGACTCCCCAAAGCCTCTCCACCATCTACAAGGCACAAGTCAGGATTGTGAAGGAATACTCTCCACTTGCCTGGATGAGTGCAGCTCCAACAACTCAAGAAGCTTGACACCATCCAGGACAAAGCAGCCTGCTTAATTGGCACCCCACTCACCACCTTAAACATTCACTCCCTCCATTGCCAGCACACTGTCACTGCAGTGTGTACCATCTACAAAATGCACTGCAGCAACTCGCCAAGGCTTCTTTGACAGCACATCCCAAACCTGGGACCTCTACCACCTAGAAGGACAAGGGCAGCAGGTGCATGGGAATACCAATGCCTCCAAATTTCCCTCCAAGTCACACACCATCCTGACTTAGAAATATATCGCTGTTCCTTCATTGTCGCTGGGTCAAAGTACTAGAACTCTCTCGCTAACAGCACTGTGGGAGTACCTTCACCACAAGGATTGCGGTGGTTCAAGAAGGCAGCTCACCACCACTTTCTCAAGAACCAATTAGGGGTGGGCAATAAATGCTGGCCTTGCCAGGAACACCCACATCCCATGATCGAATAAAAAAACATCTTGCAAGAAATTATGACCTCATTGAAAAACTAATAGCCAAAGAGTAACGTGCCTTTAATCACCCAATTCTTAATAATATCAACTATACATCCTATTACTGGTTTTCACCTTGTTTCCCTTATATGTCTGAATGTGATTTTCTTTCTCCTATTTTTCTATTTCACCTATTTGCCACCTCGGTGCCAATGTCTGGGCCTATATTGTCTGGAGTTTAGAAGAATGAGAGGTGGTCTCATTGAAACATAAGTTTCTGAGAGGGCTTACTTGACAGAATAGATGCTGAGAGGTTGTCTCCCCTGGCTGGAGAGTCTGGAACTAGGGGTCATAGTGTCAGGAAAAGAGGTCAACCATTTAGGACTGAGAGGAGGAGAAATTTCTTCACTCAGAGGGTTATGAATCTTTGAAATTCTCTACCCCAGCGGGCTGTGGATGTTCAGTTGCTGTGTATATATACAAGGCTGAGATCGATAGATTTTTGCACACTGAGGGAATCAAGGGATTATAGGGATAGGGCGGGAAAGTGGAGTTGAGGTCGAAGATCAGTCATGATCTTATTGAATGGCGAAGCAGGCTCGAGGGGCCGTATGGCCTACTCCTGCTCCTATTTCTTATGTTCTTATGTTATGTCACAGCAGATTAGCTGATTTTCTGCTACAAAGGCTTATGGGATTGATGTGGCTGTATCTCTTGTGCATCTGCTTGGACAGTCCTGGCTTTTCCTCCTATGTGCTCTTTGACTAGACTTCTGAAGGAATAGGCTGGAGGCCTTGCATGTGCTACTGTGCTAAGAAACAGCAGCCTCATGTAGGTCATCTCCAGCCCTACCTAATGAAACCATCATTATACCTCCTTACTATGTGAATCGCATTAGTCGAAGAATACACTGACAAATTGCACTAATAGAACACCTTTAACCTAGCTAATGTCCCAGTTGAGATAGTTAGGCTCTTTTGGTGTACATCCTCGACGCTCTGCTCCAATATTGGGATCAACGTCAACTAGCATTATATATCACCTTTAATGTAGAAAAATGTCACAAGGCACTTTATAGAAGTGGAATCAGACAAAAATGGATGCTGATCCAAAGAAGGCAATATTGGTCAAGATGAACAAAAACTTGTTAAAAGAGATGGGTTTTAAGAAGTCTTTAAGGAGAGGTGGTAGGGTTTAAGGAGGCAATTGCAGAGCGTCGAGCCTACATAGCTGAAGACATGGCTACCAATGATGGAGAGAAGGGAGGCGGAATTGCACAAGAAGCCAGCGTTAGAGGAATGGGGAGTTTGTAGGGAGAGCGTTTGTAGGGCTGGAGGAAGTTACAAATGGGGAGAGACCATGAAAAGATTTAAACATAAGAATGAGAATCTTAAATTTGAGGCCTAGAGAACCAGGAGCCAGTGTAGGACAGCAAGGACAAGGGTGATGTGCGACTCACGGTTGATGTGGGTATGAGGTGAAGTTCATGGAGGGTTGAGGATGGGAATCCGCCCAGGAGAGCATTAGAATAACTGGGTCTGGAGGTAAAAAGGACATAGAAAAGGGAGGGACGGAGTCAATGTTACAGAGGTGGAAGTAGGTAGTCTTTTTGATGGCACGGATACAGGATCGAAAGCTTAGCTTGAGGTTGAAAAGGATTCTGAGGTTGTGAACATATTGGTTTAAGCTGAGACAGTGGCTAGGGAGAGGGATAGAATTGTTGGGAATGGTAGGAATTTGTGGTGGGGGCTGAAGACAATAGTTTTGGTCTTCCCAATGTTTAACTGGAGGAAATTGCAGCTCACCCTAGATTGGATGTTGGACAAGCAGTCTGACAACGCAGAGGCAGTGGAGGAGTGAAGAGAAGAGGCGGGGAGGTTAAGCTGGGGTCGTCAGCGTACATGTGGAAGCTGACCCCGTGTTCCTGGATGATGTTGCCAAGAGGCATCCTGTAGGTGAGGAAGAGGAGGGGCCAAGGATAGATCCTTGGGGAATAGCGCGGGGGTGGGAAGAGAAGTCATTGCTGGACATAGTCTGGCTATACTTAAAACAGAAAATGCTAGAAATCTCAACAGGTCAGGCATCACCTGTGGAGCGAGAAACAGAGTTAATGTTTCAGGGGTCGACCTTTCGTCAGAACCTAAAACGTTAACTCTGTTGCTCTCTCCACAGGTGATGCCTGACCCGCTGAGATTTCCAGCATTTTCTGTTTTTATTTCAGATTCCAGCATCCGCAGTATTTTGCTTTTGTATTAATGGTCTGGCTATTAACAGATTGGGTAGGTAAGAGTGGAAACAAAAAGGGCAATCCCACTTAGCTGGACAACAGAGATGAGGCGTTTGAGGAGGATGGTGTGGTTGACTGAGTCAAAGGTTGTAGAGAAGTCGAAGAGAATGAGGAAGGATAATGCACCATTGGTTACAGAAAAAAAAAATTGTAACTTTGGCTAGGGCTGTTTCAGTGCTGTGGCAGGGGCGGCCACCTGATTGTAACATAGAAACATAGAAAATAGGTGCAGGAGTAGGCCATTCGGCCCTTCGAGCCTACACCATCATTCAATAAGATCATGGCTGATCGTTCACCTCAGTACCCCTTTCCCGCTTTCTCTCTATACCCCTTGATCCCTTTAGCTGTAAGGGCCATATCTAACTCCCTCTTGAATATATCCAATAAACTGGCATCAACAACTCTCTGCGGTAGGGAATTCCACAGGTTAACAATTCTCTGAGTGAAGAAGTTTAGAGACATAGACATAGACATAGAAAATAGGTGCAGGAGTAGGCCATTCAGCCCTTCGAGCCTGCACCGCCATTCAATGAGTTCATGGCTGAACATGCAACTTCAGTACCCCATTCCTGCTTTCTCGCCATACCCCTTGATCCCCCTAGTAGTAAGGACTACATCTAACTCCTTTTTGAATATAGTTAGTGAATTGGCCTCAACAACTTTCTGTGGTAGAGAATTCCACAGGTTCATCACTCTCTGGGTGAAGAAGTTTCTCCTCATCTCAGTCCTAAATGGCTTACCCCTTATCCTTAGACTGTGACCCCTGGTTCTGGACTTCCCCAATATTCGGAACATTCTTCCTGCATCTAACCTGTCTAAACCCGTCAGAATTTTAAACTTTTCTATGAGATCCCCTCTCATTCTTCTGAACTCCAGTGAATACAAGCCCAGCTGATCCAGTCTTTCTTGATATGTCAGTTCCGCCATCCCGGGAATCAGTCTGGTGAACCTTCGCTGCACTCCCTCAATAGCAAGAATGTCCTTCCTCAAGTTAGGAGACCAAAACTGTACACAATACTCCATATGAAGTACACAATATGAAGTTTCTCTTCAGCTCAGTCCTAAATGGCTTACCCCTTATCCTTAGATTATGTCCCCTGTTTCTGGACTTCCCCAACATCGGGAACATTCTTCCTGCATCCAGTCCCGTCAGAATTTTATATGTTTCTATGAGATCCCCTCTCATCCTTCTAAACTCCAGTGAATATATGCCCAGTCGATCCAGTCTCTCCTCATATGTCAGTCCTGCCATCCCGGGAATCAGTCTGGTGAACCTTCGCTGCACTCCCTCAATAGCAAGAACGTCCCTCCTCAGATTAGGAGATGAAGACTGAACACAATATTCCAGGTGAGGCCTCACGAAGGCCCTGTACAACTGCAGTAAGACCTCCCTGCTCCTATACTCAAATACGCTAGCTATGAAGGCCAACATACCATTTGCCTTCTTCACCGCCTGCTGTACCTGCATGCCAACTTTCGATCAATGATCTATCGTGACACCCAGATCTTGTTGCACCTCCCCTTATCTTAATCTGCCACCATTCAGATAATATTCTGCCTTCGTGTTTTTGCCACCAAAGTGGATAACCTCACATTTATCCACATTATACTGCATCTGCCACGCGTTTGCCCACTCATCTAACCTGTCCAAGTCATCCTGCAGCCTTTTAGCGTTCTCCTCACAGCTCACACCACCACCCAGTTTAGTGTCATCTGCAAACTTGGAGATATTAACATAGAAATATAGAAATATAGAAAATAGGTGCAGGAGTAGGCCGTTCGGGCCTTCGTGCCTGCACCTCCATTCAATGAGTTCATGGCTGAACATGCAACTTCAGTACCCCATTCCTGCTTTCTCGCCATACCCCTTGATCCCCCTAGTAATAAGGACTTCATCCAACTCCTTTTTGAATATATTTAGTGAATTGGCCTCAACTACTTTCTGTGGTAGAGAATTCCACAGGTTCACCACTCTCTGGGTGAAGAAGTTTCTCCTCATCTCGGTCCTAAATGGCTTACCCCTTATCCTTAGAATGTGACCCCTGGTTCTGGACTTCCCCAACATTGGGAACATTCTTCCTGCATCTAACCTGTCTAAACCCGTCATGATTTTAAACGTTTCTATGAGATCCCCTCTCATTCTTCTGAACTCCAGTGAATACAAGCCCAGTTGATCCAGTCTTTCTTGATATGTCAGTCCCGCCATCCCGGGAATCAGTCTGGTGAACCTTCGCTGCACTCCCTCAATAGCAAGAATGTCCTTCCTCAGGTTAGGAGACCAAAACTGTACACAATACTCCAGGTGTGGCCTCACCAAGGCCCTGTACAACTGTAGTAACACCTCCCTGCCCCTGTACTCAAATCCCCTCGCTATGAAGGCTAACATGCCATTTGCTTTCTTAACTGCCTGCTGTACCTGCATGCCAACCTTCAATGACTGATGTATCATGACACCCAGGTCTCGTTGCACCTCCCCTTTTCCTAATCTGTCACCATTCAAATAATTGTCTGTCTCTCTGTTTTTACCACCAAAGTGGATAACCTCACATTTATCCACATTATACTTCATCTGCCATGTATTTGCCCACTCACCTAACCTATCCAAGTCACTCTGCAGCCTCATAGCATCCTCCTCGCAGCTCACACTGCCACACAACTTAGTGTCATCCGCAAATTTGGAGATACTACATTTAATCCCCTCGTCTAAATCATTAATGTACAATGTAAACAGCTGGGGCCCCAGCACAGAACCTTGTGGTACCCCACTGGTCACTGCCTGCCATTCTGAAAAGTACCCATTTACTCCTACTCTTTGCTTCCTGTCTGCCAACCAGTTCTCAATCCACGTCAGTACACTAACCCCAATACCATGTGCTTTAATTTTGCACACCAATCTCTTGTGTGGGACCTTGTCAAAAGCCTTTTGAAAGTCCAAATACACCACATCCACTGGTTCTCCCTTGTCCACTCTACTAGTCACATCCTCAAAAAATTCGAGAAGATTTGTCAAGCAGGATTTCCCTCTCATAAATCCATGCTGATTTGAACCGATCCCATCACTGCTTTCCAAATGTGCTGCTATTTCATCTTTAATAATTGATTCCAACTGTCATGTATGTAACCACAATGTAACACCGCTGTATTACTGTGTACACTCAACCTAGATGCACACCTTGACCACAAGGGGTGAACTTGTGGGAGACACTCCTTACCTGATGACACAGGTATAAAAAGGGAGGTCCCACGCTGGGTCATCGTTTTTGGAGTCCTGTGAATAAAGAGTTAAGGTCACAGAGTGACCTTGTCCCCAGAATGTGCCTCGTGTGGTTTCATATTGTAGAGTAAGGACTTTACATTGGCGACGAGAAACGGGAATTCACGACCCACGAGAATGGCCACCGGGAGCACAGAGGAACGGTAGTATGTTGGGGAAGACTGGGACAATTTTGTCGAGACGCTTCAGCAAAGCTTCATTATGAAAGAATGGCTGGGGGATGCAGCGGCTGACAAGCGAAGGGCTCATCTTTTGACCAGCTGCAGACCAAAGACTTACGCGCTCATGAAGGACTTACAAGCACCCGAAAAGCTGGCGGACAAAACCTTTGAAGAACTTAGCAAATTGATCGGGGAGCACCTCAAACTGGCGGGTAGCATACATATGGCCCGACACAGGTTCTACACCCACCGACGTCGTGAAGGATAGAACATACCGGGCTTCGTAGCGGACCTCCGGCATTTGGCCAGCCTCTGTAAGTTCACAGACGCCTGCAGCGGTGAGATGCTAAGGGACTTCTTTATCGAGGGCATTGGTCATGCGGGAATTTTCCACAAATTAATTGAGACCAAGGATTTGACCTTGGAATCGGCGGTGTTGATGGCTCAAACTTTCATGGCGGGGGAGGAAGAGACCAAAATAATATACACAATTCTGCCTCGAACGCGGCAATGGATCAGGGGGTCAACATCATCAATGCGACTCAAAGCCCCGCAGGCAGGCAGGGGCAGTCCGACACTCCCCAGGCAGCAATAGACCCCAGAGTAGGACTTCAATAGAGACAATGGCAGGCTGAACGGACATTCACACCATCACAGTGGACACTGCGGCCCAGAATGGGGCTATTGACACCCATCAATAGGGTACTTAAGAGCAGTCAAAGGGATAGTCAGTGCGGAATGCCTGGCCATAGTCCCTTTGTTCCCAATAATGGAAACTTTAACTCATGCTGGAGTTGTGGGGGAAAACACTCAGCTAGATCGTGCAGATTTCAACAGTTTGTCTGCAGGAACTGCAATCTCAGTGCCAATTAGCTCGAATGTGCAGGAAGTCTGCAACCAGATTAATATATGAGGCGGATGAACCAGAAGAGGGTTCTTTGAGGCAGGATGACTTTTGGGGCAAATCGATGGATGCCGAGGTTCAGCGGATCCATGTGGCGAATATTCACAGTTCATACACCAAAACGGCACCAATAATGATGAAGGTTTTATTAAACGATATCCCAGTACGCATGGAGCTGGACACTTGGGCCAGCCAGTCACTCATGGGCGTTCAGCAATTTGAGAAGCTATGGCCACTTAAAGCCAGTAGACCCAAATTAGCACGTATTGAGACACAATTACGGACTTACACTAAAGAAATCATTCCGGTGCTAGGCAGTGCAATGTTGGCTGTCACACACAATGGGTTAGTGAATCGGCTGCCGCTCTGGATTGTTCCGGGCAATGGTCTCGCATTGTTGGGGAGGAGCTGGTTAGCCGAGATGAACTGGAAATGGTGGAATGTTCATGCAATGTCATCTGTGGAGCGAAGTTCGCACTCACAAGTCCTACAACAATTCGAGTCACTATTCCAACCTGGCGTCAGGACTTTCAAAGGCACTAAGGTAGTGATACACATCACCCCGGACGCCAGGCCAGTGCACCACAAAGCCAGAGCGGTGCCGTAGGTGATGCGGGAAAAGATCGAGAGCGAATTGGACCGGCTGTTGAGAGAGGGCATCATCTCGCCTGTTGAATTCAGCGACTGGGCGAGCCCCATCGTTCCCGTCCTAAAAGCAGATGGCTCTGTCAGGATCTGTGGCGACTACAAGGCCACCATCAATCGGGTGTCCCTACAAGATCAATACCTGCTCCCGAGAGCGGAGGACCTCTTCGCCACGCTGGCAGGCGGCAAGCTGTTCACCAAATTGGACCTCACTTCAGCCTATATGACCCAGGAACTGGCTGCCGAATCTAAACTACTGACTACCATCACTACACACAAGGGACTGTTAGTTTATAACAGGTGCCCGTTTGGCATTCGATCAGCGGCCGTGATTTTTCAAAGAAACATGGAAAGCCTGCTTAAATCCATTCCTGGAACTATCGTATTCCAGGACGACATCCTCATTATTTGGTCGAGACACCGAGGAACACCTCCACAACCTGGAGGAGGTGCTACGCTGACTGGACCGGGTAGGCCTGCGACTCAAGAAGTCTAAATGTGTGTTCTTAGCTCCTGAGGTTGAGTTTCTGGGCAGGAGCGTTGCTGCAGATGGGATTCGGCCCACCGAATCCAAAACAGAGGTGATTCGACGAGCACCCAGGCCCTGCAACACATCGGAGTTGCGTTCATTCCTGGGACTGTTGAACTATTTCGGGAACTTTCTGCCGAACTTGAGCACGTTGTTGGAGTCGCTACACGTGCTCCTGCGTAAGGGTTGCGATTGGTTTTGGGGGGACTGTCAGGAACGGGCTTTTGATCGGGCGCGTAACCTACTTTGTTCAAACAAGTTGTTGACCCTGTACGACCCCTGTAAAAAATTGGTTCTGACATGTGATGCATCGTCCTATGGGGTTGGGTGCGTGTTGCAGCAGGGCAATGCTGAGGGTCAACTACAACCTGTGGCTTATGCCTCCAGGTCGCTCTCTCAAGCAGATGGTCGAGAAGGAAGCGCTTGCGTGTGTCTATGGTGTAAAAAAAGTGCATCAGTACCTCTTTGCTAGGAAGTTTGAATTAGAGATGGACCACAAGCCATTAACATCCCTGTTGTCAGACAGCAAGGCTATCAATGCCAACGCATCAGCTCACATACAGCGATGGGCTCTCACGCTGGCTGCTTATGACTACTCCATCCGGCACCGGCCCGGCACTGAAAATTGCGCTGACGCGCTCAGCAGGCTTCCACTAGCCACCACTGAGGGGGCAGCGGAGCAAAGCGCCGAGATGGTCATGGCTGTCGATGCCTTTGACAGCGCAGGCTCCCCCATCCCAGCCCGTCAGATCAAAATCTGGACAAACAGAGATCCCCTCCTATCCCTGATTAAGAAATGTGTCCTGACTGGGGATTGGGTGCCCGCACACGGAGCATGCCCTGAGGAGGTCAGACCATTCCACAGACGGATGGATGAGCTCTCCATCCAAACCGACTGCCTACTATGGGGCAGCCAGGTAGTTATGCCCCAGAAGGGCAGGGATGCATTCATCAGGGAACTCCACAGCGAGCACCCAGGCATTGTGCTGATGAAGGCCATTGCCCGGTCACACGTTTGGTGGTCTGGAATTGATTCAGACCTGGAACACTGTGTTCGCAGATGCACAACATGTGCCCAGCTGGGTAATGCCCCGAGGGAGGCCCCGCTCAGCCCGTGGCCCTGGCCCACCAGGCCATGGTCACGCATTCATGTTGAATACGTGGGCCCGTTCATGGGAAAGATGTTCCTTATTGTGGTAGATGCGTACTCGAAATGGATCGAGTGCATCATTCTGAATTCATGCACGTCATCCGCCACTGTGGAAAGCCTACGTGCGTTCTTTGCAACCCATGGCTTGCCGGACATCCTGGTTAGTGATAATGGCCCATGTTTCACAAGCTACGAATTCTGAGAGTTTATGTTGGGCAATGGCATCAACCACGTCAGGACTGCGCCGTTCAAGCCGGCCTCCAATGGCCAGGCGGAACGTGCGGTTCAAATCATTAAGCAAGGTATGCGCAGGATTCAAGGACCCTCCCTACAATGCCGCCTATCGCGTCTTCTGCTGGCCTATAGATCCCGACCGTACTCACTCACGGGGGTCCCGCCCACAGAGCTACTAATGAAATGGACACTCAAAACTCGGTTGTCCCTCATTCACCCAGTCCTGACCAACATAATTGAGGGCAAACGCAAGTCACAAAACGAGTACCATGACCGTAATTCGAGGGGGAGATGTATAGAAATAAATGATCCTGTATTCATCCTCAATCACGCCATGGAGCCCAAATGGCTTGAGGGCACTGTAATTGACAAAGAGGGGAATAGGGTCATCGTGGTAAAACTCAACAATGGTCAGATATGCCGTAAGCATCTGGACCAAGTAAAAAAAAAGGTTCAGCATCGATACGGAGGAACCTGAAGAAGACCATGAGATGGAGCTCACAACACCGCCAGTGAACGAGCAACAAGAGCAATCAGAAGAATGCACAGTCCCTGCAGTCAGCCTGGACAGGCTGGAATCACCATAGGTGACAGCCCCAATTGCGGCGCTCCACGAGTGAGCGTAGTCCACCTGAAAGACTAAACCTATGATCCCAATAAGACTTTTGGGGGGAGGGGGGGAGGTGATGTCATGTATGTAACCACAATGTAACACCGCTGTATTACTGTATACACTCAACCTAGATGCACACCTTGACCACAAGGGGTGAACTTGTGGGAGACACTCCTTACCTGATCACACAGGTATAAAAAGGGAGGTCCCACGCTGGGTCATCGTTTTTGGAGTGCTGTGAATAAAGAGTCAAGGTCACAGAGTGACCTTGTCCCCAGAATGTGCATCGTGTGGCTTCATACTGTAGAGTAAGGACATTACACCAACATTTTCCCCACTACCGATGTCAGGCTAACCTGTCTATAATTACCCGTTTTCTCTCTCCCTCCTTTCTTAAAAAAGTCGTGTTACACTAGCTACCCTCCAGTCCATAGGAACTAATCCAGAATCAATAGACTGTTGGAAAATGATCACCAATGCATCCACTATTTCTAGGGCTACTTCCTTAAGTACTCTGGGATGCAGACCATCAGGCCCTGGGGATTTATCGACCTTCAATCCCATCAATTTCCCATACACAATTTCCCGCCTAATAAGGATTTCCTTCAGTTCCTCCTTCTCACTAGACCCTCGGTCCCCTAGTATTTCTGGAAGGTTATTTGTGTCTTCCTTCGTGCAGACAGAACCAAAGTATTTGTTTAACTGGTCCGCCATTTCTTTGTTCCCTGTTATAAATTCACCTGAATCTGACTGCAAGGGACCTACATTTGTTTTCACTAATCTTTTTCTCTTCACATATCTATAGAAGCTTTTGCAGTCAGTTTTTATGTTCCCAGCATGCTTCCTCTCATACTCTATTTTCCCCCTCCTAATTAAACCCTTTGTCCTCCCCTGCTGTATTATAAAATTCTCCCAGTCCTCATGTTTGCTGTTTTTTCTGGCCAATTTATATGCCTCTTTCTTGGATTTAACACTGTCCTTAATTTCCCTTGTTAGCCACGGTTGAGCCACCTTCCCCGTTTTATTTTTACTCCCGACGGGGATGTACAATTGTCGAAGTTCATCCATGTGACCTTTAAATGTTTGCCATTGCCTATCCACTGTCAACCCTTTAAGTATCATTCGCCAGTCTATTTTTGCCAATTCACATCTCATACCGTCGAAGTTACCTTTCCTTAAGTTCAGGACCCTAGTCTCTGAATTAATTGTGTCGCTCTCCATCTTAATAAAAAATTCTACCATATTATGGTCACTCTTGCCCAAGGGGCCTCGCATAACAAGATTGCCAATTGTCCCTTTCTCATTACACATCACCCAGGAGAGGATGGCCAGCTCTCTAGTTGGTTCCTCGACATATTGGTCTAGAAAACCATCCCTAATACACTCCAGGAAATCCTCCTCCACCGCATTGCTACCATTTTGGTTAGCCCAATCAATATGTAGATTAAAGTCACCCATGATAAGTTCTGTATTTTTATTGCACACATCCCTAATTTCTTGTTTGATGCTGTCCCCAACCTCACTACTACTGTTTGGTGGTCTGTACACAACTCCCACCAGCGTTTTCTGCCCTTTGGTATTCCGTAGCTCCACCCATACCGATTCCACATCATCCAAGCTAATGTCCTTCCTTACTATTGCATTAATTTCCTCTTTAACCAGCAATGCCACCCCACCAACTTTTCCTTTCTGTCTATCCTTCCTAAATGTTGAATACCCCTGAATGTTGAGTTCCCAGCCTTGGTCACCCTGGAGCCATGTCTCCATGATTCCAATTACATCATACCCATTAACAGCTGTCTGTGCAGTTAATTTGTCCACCTTATTCCGAATACTCCTCGCATTGAGACACAGAGCCTTTAGGCTTGTCTTTTTAACATACTTTGCCCCTTTAGAATTTTGCTATAATGTGGCCCTTTTTGCTTTTTGCCTTAGGTTTCTCTGCGCTCCACTTTTCCTTTTTTTCTTTCTAGCTTTTGCTTCTGCCCCCATTCTAATTCCCTCTGTCTCCCTGCATAGGTTCCCATCCCCCTGCCATTTTAGTTTAATTCAAACAGGGAGTTGTGGGAAAGATGTGCATGAATTTGAGAGGTGACACCATGTCCTTGGACTTTGGAGAGGAAAGGGAGGTTTAAGAGGGGGCAATAGTTTTCCAGGACTATTGAAAAATGAGTATGGAATAGTGTGTGGCTTTTTTGAGTAGTTGGTTGTGATGGCAGGTTTGAAAGAGAGGGGGTCAATATCTGAGGAGGGAGGTTAATGGATAAGAAAAAAATTACTAGCCATTGATTTTAGACATGTCTAAAAATCAGGTCAGAAGCAGGACAATATAGCATCTTAATTATGACATGTGGATCCTCCAACTGAATTTTGTCTCTGCTTTCAGTCAGGCAGTACTTTAATTTGGCAACAAGGATAACATCCTTGCTCTCTGCTAACATCATCATCATAGGCAGTCCTTCGGAGTCGAGGATGACTTGCTTCCACATTAAAAATGAGTTCTCAGATGACTGATAAGTCCAATGCGGGAACTACAGTCTCTGTCGCAGGTTGGACACACGGTGGTTGAAGGATTGTTGGTTGAAGTGCCTGTTTGTTGACGTGCTCGGATTGTCATGCACTCCTTCTGCCATTTGCGCTTGGTCTCCTCTCAAAGTGTTCAACGCCTTCCCGGATCATTCTCTTCCACTTTGAGCAGTCTTGTGCCAGGGATTCCCGGGTGTTGGTCAGGATTTTGGACTTCTTCAAGGAGGCCTTGAGGGTGTCCTTGAAGTGTTTCCTCTGCCCACCTGGGTCTCGTTTGTCATGTCAGAGCTCTGAGTAGAGCGCTTGCTTTGGGAGTCTCGCATCGGGCATACAGACGATGTGGCCCGCGTTGTCAATGCTCCGATGCTGAGGATGTTGGCCTGAGAGAGAACGCTGATGTTGGTGCGCCTATCCTGCCAATGGATTTGCAGAATCTTCCTGAGGCAGCATTGATGGTACTTCTGCAGTGCTTTGATGTGCCTGCTGAATATAGTCCATGTCTCAGAAGCATATATGAGGGCAGGTATCACCATTGCTCTATAGACCATGAGCTTTGTGCCAGTCTTAAGGTTCTGGTCTTCAAACACTCTCTTCCATAGGTGAGCAAAGGCTGCGCTGACACACTGAAGGCGGTGTTGGACCTCGTCACCAATGTCTGCCCTTGTGACAGTAGGCTCCCGAGGCATGGAAAATGATCCACGTTGTCCAAGGCCTCATCATGGATTTTGATAATTGGGGGGCGGTACTGTGTGACGGATGCAGGTTGATTGAGGACCTTTGTTTTACGGATGTTTAGAGTAAGACCCATGTTCTCATACACTATATTGAACGTGTTGACGATGGTTTGGAGTTCGTCCTCCGAGTGAGCGCAGGCGCAAGCATCATCTGATTATTGTAATTTGATGACAGAGGATGGCACAACCTTGGATCTGGTCTGAAGGCAACAGAAGTTGAACAGTTTCCCATTTGTTCTGTAGATTATCTCCATTCCAGCGGGAAGCTTGCCGACGGTGAGATGTAGCATTGCAACAAGGAAGATCGAGACGAGCATTGGTACAATGACACAGCCTTACTTCGCCCCTGTTCGGACATGAATTGGTTCTGTGGTGGATCCATTGATCAGGATCACAGCTTGCATGTTATCATGAAGCAAGCGGAGGATGGTGACAAATTTTTGAGGACAGCCGAATTTGAAGAATACACTCCATAATCCCTCATGGTTGACAGTGTCAAAGGCCTTTGTCAGGTCAAAGAAGGCCATGTACAGATGTTGGTGTTGTTCCCTGCATTTCTCTTGAATTTGTCGCGCAGTGAAGATCATGTCCATTGTGCCCCTTAGTGGGCGGAATCCGCATTGCGACTCTGGGAGGACTCTGCCACAGGGGGAAGATGGTTGAGGAAGATTCTTGCGATAACTTTCCCTGTGGTAGACAGCAGGAAAATTTTTCGATAGTTACCGCAATCAGACTTTCCCCTTCCTTGAAGATGGCCACGATTACGGCATCTTTGAGATCCCCTGGCATGCTGTCCTACTTCCAAATAAGAGAGATGAGTTTGTGTATTCGCACCAATAGTGCTTTTCCACCATGTTTTAGTGTTTCGGCGGAGATTCCATCTGCTCCTGAGGCCTTGTAGTTCTTCAGTTGCCGAATGGCCTTTTTAACCTCATGAAGGGTTGGGGTTGTACTGAGATGGTGGCGTGTAGCATGCTGTGGGATTGAGTCGAGTGCACTCACGTCGAAGACAGAGTCTCGGTTAAGGAGATCTTCAAAGTGCTCCTTCTAGCAGGCACTGACTACCTCTCTGTCCTTGATGAGTACCTCTCCGTTCTTGTCAGCAGTGGGGTAGGACCTTGGATGCTTGGGCCGTAGGTGGTCTTGACTGCGCTGAAGAATCCCCGCACGTCGTGGTTGTCGGCTAGTTGCTGGATCTCCTGCACTTTCTCCACCCACCATCTGTTCTTTAAGGTGCGAGTTTTTTTGTTGGATCTCGGCCTTCACACATCTGTAGAGCTACTTTCTTGCACTCGAGTTGTCTTGCTGTTTCCAATTTAAGACTGCCTTGCGCTTGCAGCTTATTAACTCCTGGATCTCCTGGTCGTTCTCATTGAACCAGTCTTGGTGTTTCCTGGTGGAGTGACCAAGCCCCTGTTGGGGTTCCTGCGAGATCCAGCTGTAGCAACAATGCATCCTGTACATGGACACTAGCATCTGCAACAGTCTCAATAACAAAACTCCAGATGTTATGAGTACTACTAATTAATTTATCTTTACTCCTTAAACAATATCTCTACTGTATCATTTTCCATCCAGATGATGTATCCAGAGAATGGCAGTTTTTTTTTTGGCATTTTAGGTTTTGGGCAGCAAACAGGGATGAATGATTGCGATTTAGGACAGCTTTATTTCATCTTGTGAAATGATTGCCCAAAACCTACATTCACAGTTTCACAGTGTGCCTCTGAGTCAGAAGGTTGTGGGCTCAAGTCCCACTCCAGAGACTTGAGCACAAAAATCTAGGCTGACACTCCAGTGCAGTGCTGAGGGAGCGCTACACTGTTGGAGGTGCCGTCTTTTGGATGAGACATTAAACGAGACCCCGTCTGCCCTCTCAAGTGGACGTAAAAGATCCCACAGCACTATTTCGAAGCAGAGCAAGCGAGTTATCCCCGGTGTCCTTGACAATATTTATCCCTCAATCAACATAATGAAAACAGATGATCTGGTCATTATCACATTGCTGTTTGTGGGAGCTTGCTGTGCGCAAATTGGCTGCCGTGCTTCTCACATTACAAAAGTGGCTACATGCCAATAGTATTTAATTGGCTGTAAAGCACTTTGAGACGTCCGGTGGTCATGAAAGGCGCTATATAAATGTAAGTCTTTCTTTCTTTCTTTTTTTTCCCGATGAATGCTGATAGATCCCATGATATGCTTTTCAGAGTCGGCTGCCTCACACGGGAGTCTGATGCAGGAGGACTATCTTTGACTACTCTGATTTCAGTGAACTGTTTTCAGGAGGGCTGCAGTATTGCTTTCTGAACAATCTGCCCGTCAGCCATACGTCACGATGCAATACACTGAACTGCATGCGGGACGTAACTTTAAACTTATCGAAGGTGATGGAGGCCCACAGTGTGTAAAAATTTGGGTGTACTTGAAATTATTATAATTTGTGGCCTCAGGGCTTAACCATGCTTTTCACTTCATTTGGGGTCCAGTTTAACCCCAAGGAGTTCTAGTTTCAGTGGGTGCCTTTAAATTCTGGAGCTGGGAGATATTCCATGGGTTAGTTGTCATTTTGCAACAAAGAAGAGAATCTAAAAATGCGTTGATAAACACACGTGTAATGGGCTAGATTTTGGGGAAATGCATCAACTAGATGAACTCCAGTCATGACGACAGGCCACGAGTCTAATTTAAAGAGATTGTCGCGCTGTAGCCAATGGTTTGCTTGCTGCATTGTTATTCTGGTTTCAGTGCCAAGGTTCAATTTCCATTGCTCTATCACACACACACACAAAAAACAATGGAAATTTCTTCTTGAAGAAAGTGGATGCTTTGTTGAAATATTAATAAACCATCTTCTGTTATTCATGGATATAAGGCCCCTGTCTACACATACAGATTTGACATTATTAGACTCTGTGTATGTTTAATGTTAACTGAAAAAGAGATAAATCTCTATACAAATTGGAATTTGAACACTTTTTTATTTGTAGAATGATACACTTATGGTTCCCCTCTCTCCCTTTATGCTGTTTTATGTTGTGATCTTTATAAACCGGTTAAATTTTAAAGAAAATAAATATAAATAATGTATTAATATCCAGCATCGGATCAAACAATGTACAAGTACTGCAGACAGGTATCGGTGATTCAACTTGATTACATACCTGCGGCTGAATTTTGCCCAAGCCCGTTTTCTGGCAAATTGCCAGAGTTACGCCCGTTTTTCTAGGCCAGAAAGGCGGCAGAAATATTTTGCCAAAGTTTCCACGATGTATAATTCAAATTTGACGCCGCTCAGCGTGCCCAGTCACCTCAAGAGGTGGAGCCTGCTGTCTGCGCCGAAAAAACGATGCCGCACCTTCTGTGCATGCGCGGGAAAACAAATGACGTTATTTCAGTGGACGCGCATGCACAGTTCAGCTCTGGGTTGTCAATCGGCCATTTTTAAAGAGCCAGTTGTGTGTGTGAGAAGGAGTGCTGTGGAAAAACTGCAGCTGGAGCAATACAAGATGCAACGCGGTGCAAGGACCAAGAATTTCTTACTGGAAGAAGTGGAGACACTAGTTACTGTGATTGAGAACAGACGGCAGGAGCTGGATACCAGCAGAGGTCACATAAATGTTCCACCCAAAAAACTGAGGAAAGCTGGAACCAAGTTGCAGAAGGTTACTGTGCAATGGCGACCACTACGAGATCTGGAGGCCAGTGCAAAAAGAAGTGGCAGGACCTTGGTCAAGTAGTTAGTGTAAGTAATATTTTCATTTATTCAATGGAATTGCAATTATAAATGTGACCAGCTGTATATGTCCCACCCAGCAGAAAGACACCCTCTCTAAAAAGTTGCATTCTCATCTTTGCAGAGGAAGGTGGCACATAATAAAAGGGAAAGAACTTGAACAGGAGTAGACCCAGTACATCTACACTTACTGAAACCCTTGGCAGAGAGAGTCGCTGCTTTGATGGGCCCGGCCTGGAGAAAAGCAACCACCACTGCACAAGCTGGGCCCACACTCGAGGGAGAGGGTAAGTCCTGCAAATTCCACAGTCTGACTTTGCTAAATGTTAAGTACTGTGCGGGCTAGCCATGCTTCGGTTCATGGGGATGTCTCCGTCAGCTACGCTTCGGTTGATGCAATGTGCTATCATTCATCGTGGTCCTTCAAATCAGCCTGCTGCCTGCGCTGTGTGAGCCTACTCATGCCACACTGCCCCCTCCTCTGCTGCTAACCATTTGTCTGTGTTCTGTTATATTTTGCAGATCTTGAGGGCAACCTTGATGATGCAGATGAATATTCAGACGAGGATAAGCCTGAAGAGGAGAACATCTTCCAATCCCACCTTCCAGACCAAGAGCATGGGGGGGAGGGGGAGGTGGCGGGGATGGATGAAGCCCCATCTTTTGTACTCACTTTGGAGGAGGTGCAGGTGCTGCCCATTGAGGTGCCAGCCCTATCCATGACTAGTGGTTTGAGTGTTGGTGGGACATTCTATGGTTTCCTACTGTCCGAGGCTGCGGGTCCCAGTGGTATGGTGCAGCAAGGCACATCCAGGATCTCATCTTCTGAGGCTGCGGGTCCCAGTGGTGGGGTGCAGCGAGGCACACCCAGGGTGAGGAGGAGAAGGAGAGCTCTACAGCACTCTCCTGAGGTGCAGGATCTAACAGGTGTGGTTCAGATGATATAATTGCGTTGAACTTACATGATCACTCTTGGACACTATCAGTGGGGTGGGTGATGAGGTCGCGGGACTGTCGGGAGAAGTAACAGCAATCTCACGAGAAATGGGAACGATGTCCGGGACCATGAGTGAGGGAATTGCTCAGTCAGCTGAAACCATGTCAGTGACCATGAGGAAGCTAATGTCACAGGTAGCTGATGCGCTGTCAGTCAACATCAGGGAGGGAATGTCAGAGATGGTGCAAACTGTTATGTATGTAAACCTGTAAATATCATGTCTAACCACCAGAGGGCTTATCCTCTGGTATCCCAAGGGATCCCACAATCTCTTGGGAGCACCTGTATATAAGGAGGCCTCACAGGCTGGAGAGACACTCTGAGATCTGCAATAAAGGACTACGGTCACACCTTACTTTGAGCTTGCTGTATCTAGTCTGATTCTTCATTCAACACATAATAACTGGCGACAAGATACAAATGACGAACCCCACTGCAACAATGCAGAGAACCGTAGGCATCCTGGAGAAATTTTGGGAGGGAGATGATTGGGAAATCTAAGTGGAGCGACTCGACAAATACTTCGTGGCCAATGAGCTGGAAGGAGAAGTGAACGCTGCCAAACAAAGGGCGATCGTCGTCACTATTTGCGGGCACCAACGCATGGCCTCATGAAAAATCTGCTCGCTCCAGCGAAACCCACAGACAAGTCGTACGATGAGTTGTGCACACTGGTCCGGGAGCATCTAAACCCAAAGGAAAGCGTTCAGATGGTGAGGTATCGGTTCTACACGTACAAGAGGTCTGAAGGCCAGGAAGTGGCGAACTACGTCGCTGTGCTAAGGCGCCTTGCAGGACATTGCGAATTTGAAGGACACTTGGAGCACATGCTCAGGGATTTCTTTGTACTTGGCACTGGCCATGAAGTAATACTTCGCAAACTTTTGACTGTAGAGACCCCAACCTTGAGTAAAGCCATAGCGATAACCCAGGCGTTTATCGCCACCAGTGACAATACCAACAAATTTCTCAGCACACGAGTGCTGCTGCAAGCACTGTAAACAAAGTAACGTTGTTTTCGAAACAAAATGTACAGGGAGGACTCACATGCCTGCAGCTGCACGTCCGCAGATGACTCAGAATCCACCATCAAGGGTGGTGAATACAAGGCCATTAACACCTTGTTGGCGTTGCGGGGGTGATCATCATTTCCATTCATGCCACTTCAAAGGATACATTTGCAAGGGCTGTGGAACAATGGGACACCGCCAACGTATGTGCAGGCGAGCTGCAAACCCTGCTAATCCTGCAAACCACCATGTTGCAGAGGAGGACAGATCCACGGAGGATCACGATGAACCAGAGCCTCAGACCGAGGAGGCAGAGGTATATGGGGTGCACACATTTACCACAAAGTGTCCCCCGATAATGCTGAAGGTTGAATTAAATGGACTCCCGGTGTCCATGGAGCTGGGCACGGGCACAAGCCAGTCCATAATGAGCAAAAAGACTTTCGATAAATTGTGGTGCAGCAAGGCCTCAAGGCCTGTCCTAACTCCCATTCGTACTAAACTGAGAACGTACATAAATGAACTGATTACCGTAATAGGCAGTGCTACCATAAAGGTTTCCTACGGTGGAGTGGTGCACGGGTTACCACTCTGGGTGGTATCGGGCTATGGCCCCACACTGTTCGGCAGGAGCTGGCTGGGAATGATATGCTGGAACTGGGATGACGTCCGAGCGCTTTCGTCCGTCGATGACACCTCATGTGCCCAGGTCCTAAATAAGTTTCCCTCGCTGTTCGAACCAGGCATCGGGAAGTTCCAAGGAGTAAAAATGCAGATACATTTGATTCCGGGGGCATGACCCATCCATCACAAGGCAAGAGTGGTACCGTACATGATGAGAGAGAGGGTGGAGATCGAACTGGACAGGCTGCAACGAGAAGGCATCATTTCGCCGATCGAATTCAATGAGTGGGCCAGTCCGATTGTTCCAGTTCTCAAGGGAGACGGCACCATCAAAATCTGTGGTGATTATAAAGTTACTATCAATCGTTCCTCACTGCAGGATCAATACCCGCTACCGAAGGCAGACGACCTATTTGCGACGCTGGCGGGAGGGAAAACGTTCATTAAGCTGGACTTGACCTCGGCCTACATGACGCAGGAGCTGGAGGAATCATCGAAAGGCCTCACCTGCATTAACACGCACAAAGGTCTCTTCATTTACAACAGATGCCCGTTTTGGATTCGATCGGCCGTGGTGATATTCCAGAGGAACATGGAAAGCTTGCTGAAGTAGGTCCCGCGCACCGTGGTCTTCCAGGACGACATCTTGGTTACAGGTCGGGGCACCGTCGAGCACCTGCAGAACCTGGAGGAGGTTCTTAGTCAGCTTAATCTTGTGGGGCTCAGGCTAAAATGCTCGAAGTGTGTTTTCCTGACGCCTGAAGTGGAGTTCCTGGGGAGAAGAATTGCGGTGGACGGCATCAGGCCCACCGATTCGAAGACGGAGGCAATCAAGAATGCACCGAGACCACAGAACGTGACGGAGCTGCGGTCATTTCTAGGACTCCTGAACTATTTTGGTAACTTCTTACCGGGTCTTAGCACACTGTTAGAACCCCTACACTCTTTACTGCATAAAGGAGATGAATGGGTATGGGATAAAAGCCAAGAAAACGCCTTTGAGAAAGCTAGGAAGCTGTTATGTTCAAACAAATTGCTTGTGTTATACGATCCATGTAAACTTTTGGTACTAGCAAGTGATGCGTCATCGTATGGGGTTGGGTGTGTATTGCAACAAGTTAATGAATTTGGATAATTGCAACCGGTTGCTTATGCATCCAGAAGTCTGCCTAAGGCTGAGAGGGCCGACAGCATGATTGAAAAAGAACCGTTAGCCTGTGTTTACGGGGTAAAGAAAATGCATCAATATCTGTTTGGGCTCAAATTTGAATTGGAAACTGACCATAAGCCGCTTATATCCCTCTTTTCTGAAAGCAAGGGAATAAATACGAATGCATCGGCCCGCATCCAGAGATGGGCGCTCACGTTGTCCACATACAACTACGCCACAGGCCAGGCACAGAAAACTGTGCCGATGCTCTCAGTAGGCTGCCATTGCCCACCACAAGGGTGGAGATGGCACAGCCCGCAGATTTGGTATTGGTAATGGAAGCATTCATGAGTGAGCAATCATCTGTTATCGTCCGACAGATTAGAACCTGGATGAGCCAGGACCTCTTACTGTTCTTAGTAAAAACTGTGTGCTCCATGGGAGAAAATAAAGCCGTACCAGAGGCGCAAAGATGAAATGACTATACAGGCAGTCTGCCTCCTATGGGGTAATCGGGTAGTGGTGCCAAAAAAGAGCAGGGACACTTTCATCAGTGATCTCCACAGCACCCACCCAGGCATCATAATGATGAAAGCGATAGCCAAATCCCACGTGTGGTGGCCCGGTATCGATACAGACTTAGAGTCCTGCGTGCACAAATATAATACATGTTCACAGTTAAGCAATGCACTCAGGGAGGCGCCACTAAGTTTATGGTCCTGGCCCTCCAAACCATGGTCCAGGATCCATGTCGACTATGCAGGCCCATTCCTGGAGATGCGTACTCCAAATGGATTGAATGCGCGATAACATCGGCAAGCACGTCTGTTGCCACCATTGAAAGCCTATGGGCCATGTTTGCCATGCACGGCCTGCCTGATGTCCTTGTAAGTGACAATGGGCCGTGCTTTACCAGTGCCGAGTTCAAGGAGTTCATGACCCGCAATGGGATCAAACATGTCACATCTGCCCCGTTTAAACCAGCGTCCAATGCTCAGGCAGAGCGAGCAGTGCAAACAATCAAGCAGAGCTTGAAAAGGGTAACTGAAGGCTCACTGCAGACTTGCTTATCCCGAGTCCTGCTTAATTATCGCACAACACCCCACTCGCTCACTGGGGTCCCTCCCGCTGAAAAGGGCACTTAAGACAAGGCTCTCGTTAGTACACACTGATCTACACAAACAGGGAGAGAGCAGGCAGCTTCAACAGAATACATATCATGATCGCGCAAAAGTGTCACGCGAAATTGAGATAAATTATCCTGTATTTGTGTTGAACTATGGACAAGGTCCCAAGTGGCTTCCTGGCACTGTTTTGACCAAAGAGGGGTGTAGGGTGTTTGTGGTCAAACTCTCAAATGGACTCACCTGCAGGAAACGCTTGGATCAAACCAAACTCAGATTTACGGACTATCCAGAACAATCCACAATAGACTCCACTTTTTTCGACCCTCCAACACACATTCAAGTGGCAATCGATCCAGCGGTTGACCATAAAGCAGAACCCATCACCTTCAGCAGCCCAGCAGGACTCACCACCCCCAGCAGCCCAGCAAGGCCAGCTTTGCAGCAGCCCAGCGAGGGCCCAACAAATGACTCACCAAAACCAGCATTTGCACTGAGACGATCAACCAGGGAAAGGAAGGCCCCAGTTAGACTCATATTGTAAATAGTTACACTATTGACTTTGGAGGGGGGGGAGTGTTGTTATGTATGTAAACCTGTAAATACCATGTCTAACCACCAGAGGGCATATCCCCTGGTGTCCCAAGGGATCCCACAATATCTTGGGAGCACCTGTATATAAGGAGGCCTCACAGGCTGGTGAGGCACTCTGAGATCTGTAATAAAGGACTACGGTCACACCTTACTTTGAGCTTGCAGTATCTAGTCTGACTCTTCATTCAAAATGTAACACAAACAGTATCAATGAACATGAGGGAGGGAATGTTGCAGGTTGCAGACACTGTCAGGGCACATGAGGGACGACATGTTGGAGTTAGCTGCTGCAATAAGGGAACATGCCCAGACCCCGCGCCCATTGACAGAATCAACTGCCACTCCCACTCCAATCCCCAGTCCAGCCTCTGAAGAGCCCCAAGCTGGGCCCTCCAACTTGTCGCTGTGCCCTCCACATTGCTGCCTGCTGCACCCCCACCCCCCCCACCCTGCCTCAACAGGCACGCACTACCCGAGATCTTAGAAATAATAAGCTTGGTACCAACACCAGAACCATTGCACTACCGCCTGTGGGCACGGGTGGTGGAGTCACCAAAAATAAGCGCGGCGGGCGGTCTTCGAATAAGGTAGAGGAGAGATGGGTGCAGCCTTTCTTTGCTGCTGTTGTTGTTGTTGTTGTTGTTGTTATTATTGTTACTGTTGTAACTGTTCTCAAATTAAAAGATTTTTGTAAGTTATGTAAATTTACAAGTTTAAAAGTTAGCAAGCGATCTTAAAGTTTTTAAGTCGTCTTAGAGTTTGTAAGTGATCTTAAGATCTGTATGTGATCGTAACTGAAAATTTTAAAGTTTGATACAAGAATAATTTTATTAAAGTTAAGTTAAGTACAAAGAATTGTTTGTTAAACTTTTGAATAAAATATATCTTACGTTAAATCTGAATCGTTTTCATTATTTGTTCCATTATTAACACAACTCTTGAAGTAAACAAGAATAATTTCCATCAGTTGTTCCATTAACACAACACAACATTACGGAACAGTTCCAAACAATAAACATGGTCCATGTGGGATAGTTGTCGCTGAGCCTTCAGGCAGCAAAGTGTTCATGGATGAACTGCTAGCGCAAGGCTCGAGCAATCGTTAAAGGAGCACGACGGCCTGCCATCCTCCGCCGCCATGCTCTGGGTTCAGGTGCTTGCATGGCTTCCTCGTCCTCGTCCTCCTGCTCGTCATTTGCATCTTCCTCATCATCATCTCACCTCAGGTGGGTCTTCCACTACCAGCTGCTGCTGCCTCATGATGGCTAAATTATGCAGTATGCAGCACACAACAGTGAACTGACCGACAATCTCAGGGGAGTACAGCAAGTAGCCTCCGGAATGGTCCAGGCATCGGAAATGCTGTTTCAAGATGCCAATGGTCCTCGCTATGATGATGCGCGTCGCAATATGCGACATATTGTATTCCCAGTCAGCTCCCGTCCGGGTTACGTGTAGGGGCTTCATGAGCCAGGTGGCGAGGCCGTACCCTTTGTCTCCCAGTAACCAGCTCTGCCCTTCTGGCTACTGTTGAAACATGGCAGATATAACGTTCTCGCGTAGGATGAACACATCGTGGGTGCTCCCAGGGTATCTTGCATCAACTGACATGATGCGATGCATGTCATCACACATAAGCTGTACATTAATGGAGTGGAAGCCTCTTCTGTTCCTGTACATCTCGGAATCCTCCAAAGGTGCTCGCAAGATGATGTGGGTACAATCAATGCAGCCCTGTACCTTTGGGAAGCCAGCAATCCTGGAGAAGCCCACAGCACTGTCACGCATTGCTTCGGCGGTCATGGGGAACTTTACGTAGTCATTCCTCCGTGCATATACTGCAGCTGTCAGCTGCTGAATGCAGACATGTGTTGCATGTTGAGAGATGGTGCACACATCCCCAGTTGTAGCTTGAAATGATCCGGAGGCATGGAATGAAAGTGCAGCTGTAATCTTTACTTCAACTGACAAAGCAGTCCTCCTGACGCTTCTCAGTTGCAGGTGTGCTTTCACCCACTCACAGATCTCAGTTACGACTTCTTTGCGGAAACGCAGCCTTCTGACACAGTCTACATCACTTAGGTGCAGGTACGAACACCTGTCTCAATATACCCGACGTGGTAAGGCCTCCTGCCCAGCACCCTATAGGCTCTGATGTTCCTCATACGATGACGCAAATCAATTGTCTCCTACGTAGCACCATGATGCAGAAGGCTCACACAAGGTGTGGCATTGTCAGTATCGACTCCATACTTAAATTTTACCTTTGCAAGAAGCTCAAAATGGCAGGAAGGCAGGCAGGACAGGTTCTTTGTTGTCTCTCCCCAAGGTCTGTATGGATGGACCACACCCAGATCTTGTGACTTCTCTTCCCTCTCCCCCCACCCCCAACTAATTGTAGTCGTGTGACTTCTCTCCTTCTCCCCGCCTCTCCCAAACTAATTGCAGTCTTGTGCCTAGTGCAGCAGCCTTCCGATTGCCATCTCCCTCCCTGGGCTCAGTGCAGCAGCCTTCCGATCACCACCCACCACCCCGGGCTTGTTTTCCAGCCGAGCCCCAAGCCCTTGTGTCTGGGCGCGGGGCCGATTCTGATGGCCAACACTACGATCCCTGTCCAGCCCTGCTTGAAGATGTTCGGTGGTGGCGAGTAAGTAAAAAAAAAAATGAAAACTTCAGAAATCCAAGAAACTTCCATGTACTCCATTGAAAGGTAAAAAAAAGTTGAACTTGATTATGGATAGTTCAAGTGTTGGATACTCCCTCCAAAAACTTCAATGAAAAACAATGGCGTCTTTCAGTGTTGATCTTTCAATGTGCGCTGCTTTCAGTTAACTCACCCGAAGGTTTTTCTGGAGTGGCCAGATACGCCGACCTAGGATAAAAACATTTTGGGCAAACTGCAAAAAATGATAAAAACTGGCGCAGACATGAGGGACCGTCAAAAAAACCTAACCTAAAAAAATCGTAACTAAACCAGCGCAGCTTCCAGGGGGACACATTGAATTAAATAATTACGCCAAAAAACTGGCACAAATGACCCGGAAAAATTGAGCCCCATATCTCACTTCAGTGAGAAACCAAGACTGCTACTACAAGCAGTTTAAAATGTTTTTGAAGCAATTTGGTTGTTTTCGTGATAGGTGTCAGTTAACCATTGGCATCCTTTTCCAGTGGTTTTGTGAATGAAAATGCCTTTTGGAATAAATGGTACATCTGAGCTCATCAGCAATGTTCACATAATGGGTAGTGAGCCGTTACTCTTTTATCACCACGATATTTGATCCAATCAACACGTTTTGCCCCACGGACAGTTTGTATGTGCTGACAGACACTTTGTCAGAACTTACAGATATTTGGTAAATGCAAGACTTTTAAGTCTGCAGATCTTTAAATGAATGGTAAAGAGAGATTTCAAGTTTGTTTTGCTTTCAATTTTTGGTCAGCTTATGCTTTAAATTGAAGCTTTTATAATATAAATCATATTGAAAGAATTCGGGTGTTGACTAAAAGAAGATAGATACAGAATTTCCACATTTTCAGCTGACTTTACTGTCAAAAATAAGGTGATTATAAAGCTTGCCTGATGGCTTATTGGATACATATCTTGGTCAATGTAGTACAGCCATGAATATAAAGATCAGAAAGATCCCACGTTTGATTCCTCCTTTGTGTTATTCGATGACTCAGTGCCCTGAACTGGGGCATGGGTGGAGAAATCAGCCAAATATCCTGCTCCTAACCACTAACCAGTGACCACTTCTGTAACGTGCATGTGTGTGGGCATTGGTTGAGAGCAGATTTGGGTTTGCTTGTGATGCCCCTCATGTCTGAACGGCCACTGTATTCGCATTGTTTAAGCTCACACAAGAAGTAGTTGACAGATTTACCAGAAGCAGGCTATGGAAAAGTATGCTTTGAATTTTTGAATCGAATCATAGAATCTTACAGTACAGAAGGAGGCCATTCGGCCTATCATACCTGTGCTGACTCTTTGAAAGAGTTCTCCAATTAGTCCCACACCACCTACTCTTTCCCCACAGCCCTGAAAATTTTCTCCTCCATGTATTTATCCAATTCCCTTTTGAAAGTAACTATTGAATCTGCTTCCACCATCCTTTCAGGCAGTGCATTCCAGTCACAATTCGCTGCGTAAAATAAATTCTCCTCATCTCGCCTCTGGCTCTTTTGTCAACTACCTTAAATCTTAAAAATCTTAAAATGAATAAAGAAACAAAGAATCAGTGGAGCAGATTTTCTCTTTCTTGCCCCCGAGCGTAGTGGATGTGCCCAGTGCATAGAGGACAATCAGGTGAGAGTGAATGCACATCCATAAGGAAGCCTGGCCGCATTTCTATCTATTCAGGTATGGTCGAGGGGTGAGGGGGAAAAATAATTATTGCGGCTTTCGGACAGGTAAGAGCCAGGGCGATTTTAACTGACCACCCGCCAGGTTTCTGCTGAGCGAGTAAGGTTAAAATCACCCCTTAGAGGGCCTAAATTTACTGAATTTAGTCTTAAATCAATATACTGCAGTTAAGATGATGGTCCATTTGATTACTAATTTCACTTACTTTTGGGAAGAAGGAAACCAAAGAAGCATATCATTATTGCCTTGATCTGTTGTACTGATACAGCAGTAATTGTTAGCATGTTTAATTGTAAATCTTAAGGAAACAGTAACGGTATAGGGCTTGGAAGGGCAGATGCTGAGAGGCTGTTTCCCCTGGCTGGGGGGTCTAGAACTAGGGGCCACAGTCTCAGGATAAGGGATCGGCCATTTTGGACTGAGAGGAGGAGACATTTCTTCACTCAGAGAGTTGTGAATCTTTGGAATTCTCTAGCCAAGAGGGCTGTGGATGTTCAGTCATTGAGTATATTCAAGACTGAGATCGATAGATTTTTGGACTCTTTGGGAATCGAGGAATATGAGGATCGGACAGCAAAGTGGAGTTGAGGTCAATCAGTCCTGATCGAGGGTCCATATGGCCTACTCCTGCCCCTGTTCTTATGTACAGAAAATAATCCCATTTTGTGTTGTAAAGTTTGATGAAGAATGTTATTTCTATAATGTTAGACAGGATATTCTCTGAGGAGAAATCCCAATACTGAAACATTGTCCATTGAGATAAAGGTTTGTGCTGAGGTGTGTATGCCTGTACCAGAAACAGCTTCTCTTTCTAGCTGTCACTATGGGTTGCGTTTCAACTGTTTAAAGTGGAGAATATCATTCGGGCATTTTCAGGTAAGCAGTACCAATCATTTAAAAGTTTAAAAGAAAATCATGAATATTTGAAATCAAATACTAGAAATGCACAGCTGGTTGGTGAGCAGTTGACAGAGAGAGATAACCCTTCTGATCTGACATGAATGCAACCCAGTGCCATGTTTAAGAGTTCTCTAGAAGAAAGAAAGATCTTGCATTTATAAATTAAACTCCTGAGAAATATTCATAATTAGAATTTTTATTCACTTATGTAGAATGCACATTCTCTCCTTATATTTTGTGGGAGCTTGCTGTGCGCAAATTAGCTGCCGTGGTTCTTACATTACAACAGTGATTATACTTCAAAAATATTTAATTAGCTGCAGAGCGCTTAGGGACATCCTGAGGGTGTGAAAGGCACTATAGAAACACAAGTCTTGCTTTCTTTATAGGGATACATCCCACTTTTTTAAGCTTCCAGAACGAGGAGACAGGATGACAAAAGTCAAGGTTTAAGAACTCACCCCTGCTCCCCATTATGTATAAGGGCACTGCTGGCACTTAACCAGAATAGGGCACTGGTAAATCTTCTATTGCTTGGCTTGTGTGGTGAGGACTTAGCTTGCAGGGATATCTGGGGGTGAGTGGGAAGACTCCCAGTCCCTCGCAACAGGCATATTCTTTCAGGTCCCATAAATGAGCCTAACAAGCTGTTGAATTATCAATAACATCCTGAATGTCTGTGGACCCACCTGGCTCAGGTTAATCAAGTCATCATCTGTCGCAGACGATTGGCCTAGCTTCCAAACTCTCATTGCCATGCTGGCACCTTGGATCTAACTTCCCCATAAAGAAACCGCGCTTATCTCACACCTCAATAAATAGCCATGAGTTGGCCAGCCATGGCACAGCAGCATCAAACTTTAAGACTAGCAAATCACGCCTTCTGGCATGTATACATTCATTTAGGAACTTACCATTCTTCATCAGAAGGTGTCCTGCTTCATTACCTGCAGAATATAAAGACCTCTACGCTCTCCTATAGGGCTTTAACTGTGCTATCCCTTTAGTGATGCTGGTGGTCTTAAAGCCCAGGCAGTGCCCAGACATTCTCTGCTATCCAGTGCTATACCCAACAGTTTGCCACCAGGTGTGCCAACCATATGGCATTGAGGCCCCGGAGGAAGCTTGGGCATTGAAGATTGTTTCCCGTACTTCAGATGTACTTTGTACTAATTGCTCCCAGACAGGAGGAGGATTGGCCTCACAATGTTATTTTTTAAAACATTGTCTGAGGGCAACCCAATGGGAGATGAATTGGACTGCATTAAAAGTGAGTAAGCAAAAATATAATCCAGTTCTGCTTCACCTGACAAAACCAGGACTTGTTTTTGCAATATTTTACAAGAGCATGGTAATATAGGGAAAAACTTGATGTTGCAGCAAGCTTTCTCACTTCCCATCTAGCTTTCTGCTGCCCATAGCTTTGAGGTGGTAAGAAAACTGAGCAGACGCAGATTCAATGGAGCTCAATGCGAGCATAATCATTCATGTGGGACCTGTTTGGCCTCGTGATATTCTCAAAATACCTAACATATTTATATCCAGGAAACCAACTTTGAAACATTATTTTTGATTGATAACTGCTTTCATTCCACATATAAAATAACAGATGGTCAAAGGTAAATTACAGATATGTATCTAGTTATGTGTTTCTTAAGAGTACACTCAAAAACACCAAATCAACAAGGAACTTCATATGTAAACATTGGTCAGCCACAAACCATCTGTTATTTTGCAGAATATATAAGACCATCCATACTTTGCTTCTGTTTGTGAAAATGAGTTGGCCTTGCAACAATTCAAGGTCATTGCAAAGTAAAAAAATAGGTGCACAATGTCACCAATTCTACTGTAACATTCCCACCTCCCTATTGTACAATGCACTTGTGGACCATACTTTTGGGGGCATCGGAAATGGAGGAGGACGCTCCATAGACCCTCGCGGTTGACGGTGTTAAAGGCCTTTGTAAGGTTGAAGAAGGTCATTTATCAGGGCTGCTGCTGTTCCCTGCAGCAGCTTCCTGCAGCTATCGCGCTGTAAAAATCATGTCCGTTGTGCCCTGTAAGGGACGAAATCCGCACTGTGACTCCGGGAGGAGCTCCTCGGCCACAGGGAGAAGTCGATTGAGGAGGACTCTAGCGACGACTTTCCCAGTGGCTGATAACAGGGAGATTCCTCTGTAGTTGCCGCAGTCGGACGTCATTTTTTTAAAGATGGTCATGATCACTGCATCGCTGAGATCTCCCAGCATGCTCTCCTCCCTCCAGATGCGAGAGATGAGGTCATGTATTCGCGCCAACAGTGCCTCTCCACCATACTTCAGTGCCTCAGCAGGGATTCCATCTGCTCCCGTAGCCTTGTTGATCTTAAGCTGTCTTATGGTTTTTTCTACCGCGTGCAGTGCTGGGGTTTTACTGAGGTGGTGGCGGGTCGCATGCTGCGGGATGGAGTCGAGGACACTCGAGTCAAAGGCAGAGTCGCGATTGAGGAGATCTTCGAAGTGCTCCTTCCAGCGGGCCCCAACAGCCTTGGTGTCCTTGATAAGTGTTTCCCCGTTCTTGGCCAGCAGTGGGATGGGGCCTTGGGTGTTTGGACCGTAGGTGGCCTTGACTGCGATGAAGAATCCTCGCACATCATGGCTGTCGGCCAGCTGCTGTATCTCCTGTGCTTTCTCCATCCACCACCTGTTCTTTAGGTCCCGGGTTTTTTGTTGGACCTCAGCCTTAAGCCATCTGTAATGCTGCCTTGCTGCTCCCGAGTTGGGTTATTGTTTAAGTTCGTCACTATCCTCTGCCTGCTCTACGACGACATGCAAGCCGTGATCCTTACCAACGGATCCATTACAGATCCAATTCACGTCCGGACTGGGGTCAAACAGGGCTGCGTCATTGCCCCAACCCTCTTCTCAATCTTCCTCGCTGTCATACTCCACCTCACAGTCAACAAGCTCCCTGCTGGAGTGGAACGAAACTACAGAACCAGTGGGAACTTGTTCAATCTTCGGCGTCTCCAGGCCAGGTCCAAGACCACCCCAACCTCTGTCGTTGAGCTACAGTACGCAGACGATGCTTGCGTCTGCGCACATACAGAGGCTGAACTCAAAGTCATAGTCATCGCATTTACTGAGGCATACGAAAGCATGGGCCTTCTGCTAAACATCAGCAAGACAAAGGTCCTCCACCAGTCTGTCCTCGCTGCACAGCACTGCCCCCCTCAGTCATCAAGATCCACGGCGTGGCCCTGGACAACGTGGACCATTTCCCATACCTCGGGAACTTCTTATCAACAAGAGCAGACATTGACGACGAGGTTCAACACTGCCTCCAGTGCACCAGTGCAGCCTTCGGCCGCCTGAGGAAAAGAGTGTTTGAAGTTCAGGCCCTCAAATCTGCCACGAAGCTCATGGTCTACAGGGCTGTAGTAATACCCGTCCTCCTATATGGTTCAAAGACATGGACAATGTACAGTAGACACCTCAAGTCGCTGGAGAAATATCACCAACGATATCTCTGCAATATCCTACAAATCCCCTGGGAAGACAGACACACCAACATTAGCGTCATCGACCAGGCCAACATCCCCAGCATTGTAGCTCTGACCACACTTGATCAGCTTCGCTGGGCAGGCCACATAGTCCTCATGCCAGACATGAGATTCCTAAAGCAAGCGCTCTACTCGGGACTCCTTCATGGAAAACGGGCCAAACGTGGGCAGAGGAAACGTTACAAGGACACCCTCAAAGCCTCCCTGATAAAGTGCAACATCCCCATTGACACCTGGGAGTCCCTGGCCAAAGACCTCCCTAAGTGGAGGAAGTGCATCCGGGAGGGCACTGAGCACCTCAAGTCTCATTGCCGAGAGCATGCAGAAATCAAACGCAGGCAGCGGAAAGAGCGTGTGGCAAACCTGTCCCACCCTCCCTTACCCTCAACGACTATCTGTCCCACCTGTGACAGGGACTGTGGTTCTCGTATTGGACTGTTCAGCCACCTAAGGACTCATTTTTAGAGTGGAAGCAAGTCTTCCTTGATTCCGAGGGACTGCCTATAATGATGATGGTGTGGACCATACTGCACTGATTTGCACATGTCAACCTCAAAAGTGCAATATAATGCTGGGTTAGCTGATCTGAATGTTAGCCATCTTTAATGAGTCCATTATTTTTATCTTGCTGCCAGATGTAGGATAATTGCAGTTTTTAAAATGTTTTGACACAGTCTGAGAGCGCTGCATTGTTGAAGATGTTGGCTTTTGGTTGAGACATTAAGCTAAGGTCTTGTCAGTCCATTCTGATGGTTTAATGGAAGTTAAAGAACCCATGGCACTATTCAAAGATGTTCTGCTGGTCAACATTTCTCCCTCAACTAATATTACTCAAACACTAATTGACTGGTCATTCACTTTGCTGCTGGGTGTAAGACGTCATAGTCTCCAAAATGGTGTCCAGGTTGCTGGATGTTAACGAGGATAGGGCCAAGAAAATTCTCCCCTTAGGAATTTACTCCCCTTTGTCCCTGCCCATTTGACATTGGGGGCCAATGTCTGGGGTGGACAGGATTCTAAAGCTGGTGTTCATCAGGCCTCCTGTGACTGAATTCCACCACAGGAGTGTCAATGGGGCAAGGTTTTCATTTTTTTTGGGTGTTTGGCTGTCACATCTGCCTACAGAACAGCAGTCAATACACTTCAAAGTAACTGATTATAGGTGAAGTGCTTTGAGACATTTCTGGGTGATAAGAGGCCAAATTAGTCGTTCTGAAGTCACTCCCATGTCATTTACATTTGCTTTATAAACCCAGAAGTACACGTGAATTGTAATGTGTCCTGTGCCCTTTTTCCATTGCTTTGTGCTGATAACTTATTCCTGTTTGTCCAGTGAATGGTACAAATTAATATGCTGATTTGTGAAGAGTTGAAGGCAAAACTCTTTACTTGTAGGTTCTGGTGGAGGAGGAGGATCAGCAGAGGAAATATCAGGTAGGTGTATTTGCCTACAGTAGGATTTGTTTTACACTGGCGCCCGTGATCCGTGGGTACAGGGCCAGGCCTTTGTACCTGGATCATGCAGAAGCTAAGATCAATGAAGGCGGCCTTAACAGTAGTATGCACACTGTTGCAGCCAGACTTGGCAACCACTTCCAGGATAGGTCAGAGACCAGGACTAAACCACTCGGTTTGGATGTGAAGGTTACAGCTGCTTAAAAAAAATTATGTAGAAGGTTTCATCCAAGCGAGTGCAGGCAATCTCTGCCAAATCTTTAACTTGACCCAAACCTTGAAAAGACAGATCCCCATGGTCAGGTAGGGGCCTGCAGAAATAGTCCTGTCGGAGCTCGTCCTCGGCATCTTCCTTTGGTGGCACAACAGTGACTCTGTAGGCATGGAGGCCACTTGGGGGACCTGTCAGTCTTCTCAGCCAGGACCACGGCAGCCATATCTGGCAAGCAGATAGCAAGCCCGATGGCTATCAGAGGATGTCCTCCATCTGGGTCCAGATGCTATGAACATAAAACCAAACAGCTGGAAGACAATGGCCAGGGCCACGACTAGCTCTCTACTAGGCTTGATGTTGTCAGATCACATTTTTGAATGACAAGATTGATAATTAGCTATCCAGGTGGCTTAAAACCGAGAAGACTTTATTGTCACAGAGCTTCTGGGATAAACGTTCGCTGCCCTTTTCTGTTTTCCAATCTCCCTTTTCTTTTCTCTGATAGCAGACAGTGTTAAAGAAGATTTGCTCACTTGGGCTCTGGCTTTGGTTCCCATCTGATAGTCTGGAAGTTGTCAATGATGCAGGCCAAGCAGACTGACTCTTCAGCCTTATCAGAGTATGAGAGATGAAAAAGAAATGATTGGAGAGTTAAGAAGAGTCATGAATAATTGGAAACCCTTCCCGTATTTACTGGGGCATCAGAGAGCCTGATTACCGTGTGCACTCTGACAATCGTTTCCTATTACATAGGGTTAAGAAGGAAAGAGCAGAAGTGTTGATCAGCAAGAAATAGTAGTGGCAAACTACTACATTATAACAAGGTTTACACTCCATTGGCTGTAAAGCGCTTTGAGACATCCGATGGTTGTGAAAGGCACATATCAAATGCAAGTCTTTCTTTCTTTCTTTCAAACTGAGAGGATAATCTTTTTATCTCGCTCTCGATGATTAGATCTACTTTTACATTTAACTTTGGATAAACACCCATGCTGCATACAACGGGTATCTGTATGTTATCTCGCTGGATACTGCTGCATCTCTTTAGCTCTGCTGGTTTTTAATTAATTCTGATGTAGGGGCAATATATAGAATTTGCGCCGGTACATCTGTTCCGTGTATATCAGCTCATTATTATGATTGTCACACTGCTGGAAAATGTTGATTCAGTTTGTTTTTGCTTAGTTCCAAAGACTGAGCGCATAGCCTTTTCAATATAACCATGGCCTAAAATAACAAATGATACTTTCACTTATATACAAAGTTAAATCTGTTTTATTTCTATGCAATTAGATTATGACAGTCAGATTTGCCACTCATATTCCAGTTGCAGCTGACAGGCTCTAATCTAAAAGTATTTGTTTAATACAAACAAATTTGTTACGAAATCGCATTGTTAACGTTATGGGATCAATACATTGGTCATTGACTGAGCCGCTATGGTGGCATATAGGAATATAGGAACAGGAAGAGGCCATTCAGCCCCTCAAGTCCGTTCTGCCATTCAATTAGATCATGGCTGATGCGTATCTCAACTCCATTTATCCACCTTTAATCCATAATTCCTTGCTACCCTTACCCAATAAAAATCTTAGCAATCTCAGTCTTTGCAATTGTGAATATTGGTTGTAATAATTTGAATTAGCTTAAATATTTTGATATAAAAAGGTAAATGGAAAGCACAATTAGAAAAAAAGCCTCTAGATAACAGTCACTAGTCTTGACAAGGAATGAGGACTGGGCAGAGGTCAGAGGTCAGTCAGCCTGGATTAGAAATTATTATTAGCAATAGCAGCGATAAATGCCTTACATTTCTCTGCCCATCATTTTAATAAATGTGCTAAACTGTGTAAAATAATTGGTTAATGCCTCTGTTAAAATAGTAAACAAGCATGGCTAAGTGTTAAGTGTCCGATCTGACATTATTGCTGACAGTAATATGTAGTCTCTCATCTCTTGACCCTGAATTTCTTTCAAGGTCAAGCTATTTCTTTCCCAAAGAAAAGCAACAAAAATGATAAGGAAAATATGAGCTCCCAATATCTGGTGAAAAAGCTTTTGCAGCAGTGTTCCCAATTGCCATAGCAACTCTAAGGAGAGAACAGCAAGGTAATATAACAATATTTAGCAGGGAACATCTGCTTATTTTTACTATAGAAAGATGGAGAGAAAAAGAGTTACAAAAACAGAGATAAACAGATGTACAGAGACACCAATGAAAGAAAGTGTGTGAGTTATACAATAACAACTTGCATTTATATATCACCTATAACGTCATAAAACATCCCACAAGCATTAACTAACAAAATTTGACACTGAGCCACAGAAGGAGATAGTAAGACAAGTGACCAAAAGCTTAGTCAAAGAGATGGGTTTTAAAGAGCGTCTTAAAGAAGGAGTGAGAGGTAGAGGCGGAAAGGTTTAGGGAGAGAATTTCAGAGCTTAGGGCCTAGGCAACTGAAGGCACAGCCGCCAAAGGTGGAGCAATGAAAATCGAGAGTGTGCAAGAGGCCAGAATTGGAGAAGCGCAGAGATCTCGGAGGATTGTGCCCTGGCCTCAGCTCATCTGCTGCTATATCCCTCATCCATGCCTCTGTTACCTCTCGACTCGACTATTCCAATGCTCTCCTGGCTGGCCTTCCACCTTACTCCTCTGTAATACTCTGCTGCCCATATCCTAACTCACCCATCACCCCTGTGCTTGCTTACCTATATTGGCTCCCAGTCCAGCAATGCCTCGATTTTAAAATTCTCATTCTTGTTTTCAAATCCCTCCATGGTCTTGCCCTTTATTATCTCTGTAACCTCTTCCAACCCTAAAACCTCCCGAGGTCTCCATTACGACAAAGAATATCGAGACCACAGCTTTTCCCTCCATTTTGCATCCTTCCAGCTACTCTCCCAGTCTCAGCAGTGGCCCTACTTCGCTGCCCTTTAGCTTGGCCTTTCCACTCAACCTCCGCCTAAGCCCACATTCCATGTTTTCAGCTATGGCTCAGTGGGTATCACTCCCACCTATGAGTCAAAGGGTTGTGGGTTCAAGTCTCACTCCAAAGGTGACAGCACAAAATCCAGGCTCAATGCCACCAGTGAAGTCTAGCATAATCAGCCCTCAAATTCAACTTCTGGTCTGTGCTGAGCAATCAGCCATCTTCTATGCTCTGGGATCCCGCCCCTGAAATTATTTCTCCTTGTCACTTCTTTACCCAACTACTTCCTCAAAGGCTCATCAATCATGAATTTGCTCATCTTTCCTTCCTGCTTGGTATCTCCTACTGTTCTGTTAAATGCCTTGGGATCTCAGCCAGGATTGGGGAAAGGTTTCTGTACCTATACGCCTATCAGTGATCCTCACTTCTGCACGTGCATGAATGTTTTGCGTAGATGGGATCGGTTTTGGTTGTAATAGGCCTGCTGATGGTGACTGTTTCAGGTCACACACGGATGACCATTTGAGTGGGGTTCGGGAGGATGACTGAAGCTTGTGGACCCAGTAAGTGTCTGCAAGAAAGGAAGGGAAAATATTGGCGGGCAAAGCCCTCAAAGTCTTCTGCTATTGGTGCTGTGTTCCTTCTCCCCTGCCTTGCAAACCCCCCTCAGCCCAGTCTAAGTGACATATCCTTTTGTATGCTTGGTCATGGGTAGTTTCCGTCTGAAGAATGGAATTAAGTTCATATGCTGGGAAGTTACAACAATTTCAGATTTGATTTGAACAATCAGCAATGTTCTTGGGGAGATGTGGTCTGAATTATAGCTTCTTTGAAGCTTTTCTTGAGTCAGGCACCGTGTGTTACTAGCTAGAGTTCAGTGGGACACATGTTTGCCATCAATATGTCTTTTCAGTTTTGTGGTATACCCATTGACACAAGGCTGTTTTCCTTTAAGTCCTTTCATGGTACGCGACAAAGATTGTCATAATCTCCTAGTGTGCTTCCCTGATCACTCAGCACCGCATCATCAGAGCTATTAGCACAGATGGTCAGCTGCAATTCATATTCATGGTGCAAAAAGCATAGAATGGATACAGTTCAATTTGAGGGTCACATCCAAATCAAACTGAACAGTTTCTTGTAGAAGATCCCTGATGGCTTAGTGTGTAAATAGCACATGGTGTAGCACTGAGCTATTCATTCCAGAAGAATACCAGGTTCAATCCTTGGTCTGTTCTCAATGACTTGATCTGAGTTACCCTCAGTGTAGCTATATTAAGGGAGGGAAGGGAGGGGGTATTCAGCCAAGTGTGTTCTCACCTGTCATAAAGTCCTCTTCTTTGGCCTGTTGCGAAGTTTTGTCTGATGAAGCGTCTTGGGATGTTTTACTAGGTCAAAGGCACTATACAAGTGTAAGTTGTTGTTGTTCTCTGGGGTGCATTGACCCTTTAATGTGGATCCTGCCTCCTCAGCTGCTACAGCAATAGTCCCACTGTAGCACCACCTTGATTTTCCTCAGGGTTGTTGCTAGGCTCCTGCATGAATAGTGAATAACACTCCCCACCCTCCAACCTAGGAAACCAGGCTGGGGTCCTGGTGGTGGGCATAAGTTCAGGTAAGGTTAGAAAAATCTATCCTGTGATGTCACTACATACTGTAAGACCACTTTACTTGAGTGTTCACAAAACAGACATGAGTCCCAACCTCACACTCTCCATCAACGTATTTATTTCACTCTCTCCATCAATGTATTTACCTCACTCTCTCCATCAGCAAGTTTACCTCACTCTCTCCATCAATGTATTTACCTTACTCTCTCCATCAGCAAGTTTACCTCACTCTCTCCATCAATGTATTTACCTCACTCTCTCCATCAGCAAGTTTACCTCACTCTCCATCAATGTATTTACCTCACCCTCTCCATCAGCAAGTTTACCTCACTCTCTCCATCAATGTTGCAGTGTTGACCTCGCACTGTCTAGTTATCCAGCAGCATAACAACTTTGTGGTTTTTAGTGATTGCTGATCATTCAGAGGGAGGTTTACAAATATCAAAT